>NC_073383.1:300000-537500 GCF_028641065.1 Leucoraja erinaceus
GGTCCCTTTCAGAATGGCAGGCAGTGACTAATGGGGTACCGCAAGGCTCAGTGCTGGGACCGCAGCTATTTACAATATACATCAATGATTTGGATGAAGGGATTCAAAGTAACATTATCAAATTTGCAGATGACACAAAGCTGGGTGGCAGTGTGAACTGTGAGGAGGATGCTATGAGAATGCAGGGTGACTTGGACAGGTTGGGGTTGGGGGCAGATGCATGGCATGTGCAGTTTAATGTGGATAAATGTGAGGTTAATCTCTTTGGTAGCAAAAACAGGAAAGCAGATTACTATCTAAATTGTGCCAAGTTGGGAAAAGGGGAAGTGCAACGGGATCTGGGGGTCCGAGTTTATCAGTCAATTAATGTAGGCATGCAGTGAATAAAGCGAATGGCATGTTGGCCTTTATAACAAGACAAATCGAATATAGGAGCAAATAGGTCCTTCTGCAGTTGTATAGGGCACTAGTGAGACCACACCTGTAGTATTGTGTTCAGTTTTGGTCCCCTAATTTGAGGGAGGACCTTCTTGCCATTGAGGGAGTGCAGCATAGGTTTACAAGGTTAATTCCTGGGATGGCGAGACTGTCCTATGCTGAGAGAATGGAGCAGCTGGGCTTGTATGCTCTGGAGTTTAGAAGGATGAGAGGGCATCTTATTGAAACATATAAGATTATTCAGGGTTTGGACACACTTGAGGCAGGAAACATGTTCCCGATGTTGGGGGAGTCCAGAACCGGGGGCCACAGTTTAAGAATAAGGGGTAAGGCATTTTGAACGGAGACGAGGAAACACTTTTTCTCACAGAGAGTTGTGAGTCTGTGGAATTATCTGCCTCGGAGGGCGGTGGAGGCCAGTTCTCTGGATACTTTCAAGAGAGAGATTGATAGGGCTCTTAAAGATAGTGGAGTCAGGGGAAATGGGGAGAAGGCAGGAATGGGGTACTGATTGTGGATGATTAGCCATGAATGGTGGTGCTGGCTCGAAGGGCTGAATGGCCTGGTCCTGCACCTATTGTCTCTTGTCTATATCGGTGAGACCAAGCGCAGGCTCGGAGGTCGCTTCGCTGAACACCTCCACACAGTCCTACTAAACCTACCTGATCTGCCGGGACCTCTCTGTCCTGGGCCTCCTCCATTGTCAGAGTGAGGCCCAGTGCAAATTGGAGGAACAGCACCTCATATTTAGTTTGGGCAGCTTACACCCCAGCGATATGAATATTGACTTCTCTAACTTCAAGTAACCCTTGCTTTCCCTCTCTCTCTCCATCCCTCCCCCTTCCCAGTTCTCTGACCTGTCTAACTGTCCCCGATTACATTTTATCTCTGTTTGCTTTGTGGTCACCTTCTCCTAGCTAACTAGATATACTCTGCATTTTCCTTGATCTCCTCTCTTTTGATGTCTTGTTTTCACACCTTACCCTTTTGTATCTCTGTGTGTCTCCTTCTCCCCTGACTCTCAGCCTGAAGAAGGGTCTCGACCCGAAACGTTGCCCATTCCTTCACTCCAGAGATGCTGCCTGTCCCGCTGAGTTACTCCAGCATTTTATCCCTATCTTTGGCGTAAACCAGCATCTGCAGTTCCTTCCTCTACACTACATCATCTGACCAGTCAAATGTAGTTTTCAGATGAAGAGTGTTGGAAGGATCCGAAGATAGACACAAAAAGCTAGAGTCAGCGGGTCCGACACCATCTCTGGAGAAAAGGAATAGGTAACATTTCAAGTCAAGACCCTTGTTCAGATTTATCGAAAATGAAGAAGTCTTTTTTTAAAGTAGCATCTGTCCATTTTCTTGAAATCTTCGGAACCATTCTACATTTCCTTGATCATCGTCTGCTTTGATCTGTCGTTTTCACACCTTACCCTTCCATATCTCTAGTCTCCCTCTCCCCTGACTCAAGCCTGAAGAAGGGTGTTGACCCAAAACGTCACCCATTCCTACACTCAAGAGACGCTACCTGTTCTGCCGAGTTTCTCCAGCAATTTGTGTCCATCTTCGGTGTAAACCAGCATCTGCGTTTCCTTCCTACACATTTTTATTCCATCTTCCATGCGCCAACTGAAATTAAGGTGGTGGCTGAATGGCTTTTGAGCCACATTAGCCAGAGAGAGGACTGAGCACTTCCGATCTTTAGTTCCTTCTGTGTGCCTGCATTTGGCACATCCCCAATGGGTTAGCAGAAGTGGGCGAGTGATACCAAATACCCCATAGAAACATAGAAAATAGGTGCAGGAGGAGACCATTCGGCCCTTCAAGCCAGCACCGCCATTCATTGTGATCATGGTTGATCGTCCCCAATCAATAACCCGTACCTGCCTTCTCCCCATATCCCTTGATTCCACTAGCCCCAAGAGCTCTATCTAACTCTCTCTTAAATCCATGCAGTGATTTGGCCTCCACTGCCCTCTGTGGCAGGGAATTCCACAAATTCACAACTCTCTGGGTGAAAAAGTTTTTTCTCACCTCAGTCTTAAATGGCCTCCCCTTTATTCTAAGACTGTGGCCCCTGGTTCTGGACTCGCCCAACATTGGGAACATTTTTCCTGCATCTAGCCTGTCCAGTCCATTTATAATTCTATATGTTTCTATAAGATACCCCCTCATCCTTCTAAACTCCAGTGAAAACAAGCTTTTCAGTCTTTTCAATCTTTCCTCATATGACAGTCCCGCCATCCCAGGGATCAATCGCACACTCTTTCTCCAATATGCCATGGTATTCCTTCAATTAAAAAGATATTTGGAAGATTATTCCAAAAACTGAATGAAGTAAAACCTCTTTGCAATTTTCATTGCAGTTTTTTTATTTGCTTTGATTTTAAAACTTGAATCGTCTTTATATTTATTTGTCACCAGATAAGTCACAGTTTACATGTCAGTTCATTTTGTAATTATTAATATCATCAATGTAATAATAGTAAACCATGATAAAGGTTTCCGCTCTCCCATAGATATAGGGTGACTTTATGATTTTATTGCACCTTCAGGGCCTAACCCACGAGCAGGCGACCTGCATGCGGCAAGCGCGACCTAACATGGTCACTAGAGCCTCGCGGGGCCGGTCCCACTTCGATCGCCGGAGCCGTATGGAGTTGTGCGGAGCTGGTCCCGACATCGCGCGGGGCTCCGAAAAACTGACCGTGTTTATAAAATTCCGCGTGGCAACGGCCTGCCGGCCCGCAGCCGCCTCGACGCCGTGTCACTCACTCGACCTCCGCGCGGCTCCCGCTTCTGGTTAGGTCACGCTTGCCGCATGCAGGCGCATGTTGGTGGGACCGGCCCTTTTGGTCGCGCTTGCCGCATTCAGGTCACATGCTCGTGGGACAGGCCCTTTCCTTCACTAGAGCCACAAGAGACTGCAGATGTTGGAGTCTTGAGCAAAAGACAAACTGCTCGAGGAACTCAGCCAGTCAGGCAGCATCCGTGGTGAGTAATGGACAGACACTATTTGGGGTAAGGACATTCCTCTGAACAAGGGCCCTGGCACAATATGTTGTCTGTCCATTTCCCTCAATAGATGCTGCCTGACCCACTGCATTGCTCCAGAACATTGTGTCTTGTTTTTGTAAACCAACATCTGCAGTTCCGTGTTCCACCAGCATTTATTTTTGAATAAAGTGCTTCACTTGTGGATGATTCAATCAGTAAGTATTTCCTCAAGCTGTAACATATTCTAGGAGTGCACATTGAGGATTTATTTATGCTACTCCCAGGGTATGGATATCACTTAGTGTTTGCTCGTAGGACTTTACTGTGATGAGGATTACTTTGCTGTGATCTAGTTTTTACCAATGTTGATCTATCCAGTATGTTCTTCTTTTTATGGGGTCCACACACAAGATTAGAAGTTGTTCAGCCAGAGCCGAACACACTTCTCAGCATCTGCCCACAATGGTGTCTGTCTTGTAGCTTCTTGGGCGCAGTGGTGGGAAGGTTGGTGGAAACAGGGCTGCGGCGTGAACACTCTTTCCATGACTCCATCCAGTGTGTTGTTCCTCTGCTTTAATATAGATTCAAGATTCAAGAGAGTTTATTGTCATGTGTCCCCAGATAGGACAATGAAATTCTTGCTTTGCTTCAGCACGACACAATATTGTAGGCATGAATACAGAACAGATCAGTGTGTCCATATACCATTGAATATGTGTATACACACATAAATAAATGGATAAAGTGCAATAGGCTATTAAAGTTCAGTTTTAGTTTGAGTTGCATTTAATAGCCTGGTGGCTGTGGGGAAGAGGCTGTTCCTGAACCTGGACGTTGCAGTCTTCAGGCTCCTGTACCTTTTACCTGAAGGTAGCGGGGGGATGAGTGTGTGGCCAGGATGGTGTGGGTCTTTGATGATACCGCCAGCCTTTTTGAGGCAGCGACTGCGATAGATCCCCTCGATGGTAGGAAGGTCAGAGCCGATGATGGACTGGGCAGTGTTTACTACTTTTTGTAGTCTTTTCTGCTCCAGGGTGCTCAAGTTGCCGAACCAAGCCACGATGCAAGCGGTCAGCATGCTCTCTACTGTGCACCTGTTGAACTTCATTCAAGCGGGTGGCCTTCAACTTCACTGCTACAGGTCTGGAATCACGTGTAACCCAGTAAAGATGGCTGGGTTCCTGCATCAGTGACCCAGAGTCAACTAGTTTGAATTATGAGTCAGAATTTAAATTCATATTTGAAATCTAGCCTCTGAATGTTTAGTCCAGGCATGTGGGTTACTAGTCTGGTAATGGACCCAGTGCACCACAGCAAGTACAATGTAGTGACGGTAATACAAGATCAAATTTGGTCAGACACTGTGCGAGCAACGCTCCAACCATTTGAGAATGGCACGTGAATCTAAAGGTTACTGTACTATGTTTAACTCCCTTCTTGCTTTTTATTTCTGTCACGATGATTGGGAAATTGAATGTGAGTTTCCCCTTTTTACAAATTCCTTCCAATTCCATGTGAACAAGGATGTCAATGCTTGTAACGTTAATAATCTCAGATCTGCCGGAAGGGTTTCGTTCATGCAGGAGTTATGTTTCTGTTGAGAATTGTGATTCACTAGAGGTTGCATTCTTAACACCAGGAATCTGCTGCTTCTAATATACATAAATAAGGTTATTTCTAATAACCTCAGTTATCAAAAACATGTATCAAGAGCTGTAATAGCCCTGTCCCATGGTACGAGTTCATTCCAAGAGCTTTCTTCCGAGTTAAAAAAAATCAAACTCGTGGTAAGCACGGAGAATGAACGTAGCGGGTACGTCGGAGCTCGGGGACGTCTCTTAGCAGCTCGTAACGCTAACGGCGGGTACTCGGGAAGACTCGCTAACGGCAGGTAAGCACGGGAAGACTCGTGAATTTTTCAACATATTTTTCAACATGTTGAAAAATATCCACGAGAGCCCCGAGTATCGACGAGTGGCCATTACCGCAAATCTCCGAGTTCGAATCAGGGCAAACTTGGGAGAGCTCTTGGAATGCACTCGTACCGTGGGACAGGGGTTTAAGCTTGAGGAACGGTTGGAAACTGTAAATCTGAATGCAGGTAACATCGCAAGACTGATTTTACTGGGGGGGTTTCCAGGAACTATCAGAAAATTTTATCAAAAAATGATTTTCTTTTTGCAATACTTTTTTATCAAGTTATGTTCTTGGGTTAGCATTTTAGTTTTTCTTGCATTGCTAAGGTTATATTGGAATGATGGTAACTATTTAGATGGCTATAATAATCTTTTGTTAAGTTTAGTTACAAGTTGAGTTTATTATTGTCATGTGTACAACAGTGAAGATCTTCTGTTTGCGCGCTATCCAGTCAAAGAATTGTCTACATGTGATTCCGATCAAGCCATCCACTGTGCATCGATTACCACATTTAATGCAAAATAAAATCCAATAAAAGCTAGTTCAAAGGTCTCCAAAGAGGTTGGTCAGGATCGCATTCTAGCTGATGAGAGGACCATTCTGGTGCATGATAACAGCTGGGAAGAAACTGTTCCTGAATCTGCATCCTCCTCCAACCTCATCCACTGTATCCGCTGCTTTAGGTGTCGACTGCTCTACATCGGTGAGACCAAGCGCAGGCTTGGCGATCGCTTCGCCCAACACCTCCGCTCAGTTCGCAATAACCAACATGATCTCCCGGTGGCTCAGCACTTCAACTCCCCCTCCCATTCCAAATCCAACCTTTCTGTCCTGGGCCTCCTCCATGGCCAGAGTGAGGCCCAGCGCAAATTGGAGGAGCAGCACCTCATAGTTTGCACCCCAGCGGTATGAACATTGACTTCTCCTATTTCAGTTAGTCCTCCCTTTCCCTCTCCTTCCCCTCCCCATTCCCGCACTCCCCCCTCCCCCCGTCCCCCCCCCCCCCCCCCCCACATGTCAGTCTGAGGAAGGGTTTCAGTCTGGGTGTCAACCCAAAACGTCGCCTATTCCTTCTCTCCATAGATGCTGCCGCACCCCCTGAGTTTCTCCAGCATTTTGTCTACCTTCTTTTCCAGCATCTGGAGGTGTGTCTTTTTCAAACTTCTCTTGTCTGTTCTTGCCTGATTGGAGAGGGGAGAAGAGGGAGTGATCTGGGTGAAACTAGTCTTTGGTTATGCTGGCCACAAACCTTTACTTGCAATCTTGGATGGAACTGTTCCCAAATAAGGCTATGATGCATCCCAAGAAATGCTTTCTACGGTACGTCTGTAGAAATTGGTGAGGGTTGTTGAGGACATGCCCAACATATCTATTTATCACATCGGTGAGACCAAGCGCAGGCTTTACGATCGCTTCACCCAACACCTCCGCTCGGTTCGCAATAACCAACATGATCTCCCGGTGGCTCAGCACTTCAACTCCCCCTCCCATTCCGAATCCGACCTTTCTGTCCTGGGCCTCCTCCATGACCAGAGTGAGGACCACCATAAATTGGAGGAGCAGCACCTCATATTTTGCTTGGGCTGTTTGCACCCCAGCGGTATTAACATTGACTTCTCTAATATTAGGTAGTCCTTATTATCTCCTCCCCTTCTCAGCTCTACTTCAGCTCACTGTCTCCTCCTCTTCCTTTCTTCTTCCGTCCCCTCCCCCACCCTCACATCAGTCTGAAGAAGGGTTTCAGCCCGAAACGTTGTCTATTTCCTTCGCTCCGTAGATGCTGCCGCACCCGCTGAGTTTCTCCAGCATTTTTGTCTACCATTGTTTTTCCAGCATCTGCAGTTTCTTCTTAAACATATCTATTGATCTGTTTATTGGCACTATTTATTGGACATGTATAATCAATGTGATTTTATCAGCACAAAAAATTGAAATGTCCTGCTTGAAAAAATAGCCTCAATTTATTTTGAATTTATTTTTACAATCCTCTTCATGAATGGAAGGGAAAACTTTTTAGGAGGCACCGATTTAAAAGTACAATTGAGCAGCATGTTGAAACACTGACTTAGCTCCTACATTTGTTTTGGGTCTTCAGTTCTGGGCGAGTCCAGAACCAGGGGCCATTGTCCTAGAATAAAGGGGAGGCCATTTAAGACTGAGGTGAGAAAAAACTTTTTCACCCAGAGGGCAGTGGAGGCCAAATCACTGGATGGATTTAAGAGAGAGTTATGGGCCTGTCCCACTTGCATGCGATTGCGTGCGTTTGGCGCAACCAACCGGAAGCGGAGGTCGTGCGAAGTTCGCGCTAAAAAATCAGCTGGGCAGGAGGCGGGCCGACTGAATTTGGGCGTCACATGGTGTCGGGCGGTGATGTTATCACGCCACGCCATGCCGGGCAGTGACGTCATCACGCAACGCCACACGGTAGGCATACGCCGTCAAGACGCTGCGTACGCCGTCAAGACGTTGCGTATGATCGCAATGCGCCTGCGTGCGTACGCGGGACGATAGGCCGTAGGCGCACAAAGATTTCAGTCACTGCAGGAATTTCGGAGCCTCGTGCGATGTTGGTATCGGCCCCGCACAAGTCCATACCCCTCTGCGCTTCTAAGTTGGGACCAGCCCCGCGCAGTCATACGATGCCCGTACACCTCAAGCGACCACGAGGTCGTGTAATTTGCGAGCCAAGGTCGTGTAAGTGGGACAGGCCCTTCAGATAGATAGATGGAATCAAGGGATATGGGGAGAAGGCAGGCATGGGTTATTGATTGGGGACGATCAGCCATGATCACATTGAATGGCAGTGCTGGCTCGAAGGGCTGAATGGTCTCCTCCTGCACCTATTTTCCGTTTCTGTTAGAAGAAATTATGGCTCACATTTTGATCTGTAACCAGGCTTGATTTAGACAAGTAAATGATGTAAAATAATAAGATCAGATTAGCTATTTAAAGATCCTTTTGAAAAATGTTTAAATTTACCTAGCAAATATTAATCTCCAGTAGCATTTTGCATCAAATGATCTAGGATCACATGATCACATAAGACTGAAGAAACAAATATAAAAATAATTCTCCATATGCGTATTATATGTCTTGGTTAGTTTTGGCCATTCAAGGGGAATTAATGCTTGAAGCAGTTTAAAATCTCAGCAGTGTAAAAGGAAGTATCCATAACAGGATGTTGGTTATTGATTACAGAGTGGATTATATTTTACAAAACTAAATTTAACTCGTAATGATGCTTTATGGTGCCCCAGGTCCCATTACACATTCTTCATTGCGTAACATTGCAATGTAGAAATGGCCAGTCAATTGATATCGTTTTCTTTCTAGAATTCATAATCCTTATAGTTAATCATGCAGTTATAATAGCTTTGTATGTAACATAATATAATGCAAATATTGTACATATCAATTATTATTCATAATTAATATTTTTGTTTCTGCTATAATTTTGAGGTAACACAACAAAACCAACATCTCACGAATAATGATTTTACATTATTACAATTTAGTGTTCAATCATCTGGTATAAGATTGATTTAATATCCAGAAGCATAATTGTTGCAGGGACATGAGTTTAAAAAAAAAAACAAATAACAGATAGATGAGAAATTAAAATGCACTGTAAATATTAAAAGGAGTCATGGAATTGTATATCACAGTAAAATGACCATTTGGCCCACCATGCCCTTGGTGGCGTATCCCATAGGCCCACATTAGGACCATATCTTCCTGGGCCTTGCCCATTCAAGTGCTTGGCTAAATGCCTCTTAAACATGGTGAGTACATCTGATTCCTCCATCACCTGAGGCAGCACGTTCTAGATATCACCCAGTCTCTGTGTAAAAGAAAAGGCTACCCCTGAGATCTCCTTTAACACTCCTTCCACTCACCCTCGACACTCCCAACATAGGATAAAGATACTGATTATTCTATCCATGGCACTTGGACTCTTTAAACACTTTCATCAGATCATCCTTCAACCTCCATTGCTCCAACTAGTACAGTCAATCCAATCTCTCCCCCAATGGGTAAAGTTCCCTTCACTCGAGCCGACATCCTGGTGAATGTCCTCTCCTCTTCACTCTCTCCTTTGCAACCACGTCCTTCCTATATATAGTGCAGTGACTGGTATTGTCCACACAAATCCACGTGAGGCCTAACCCAAATTTTGTAAAGTTACTACATAACATCCCAACTCTTCCATTTTATGCCGTGACCTATGAACATGGACAAGCTCACCATATGCCTTCTTCATCACCCTATCAATCCAGTGTTATCACTTTTACAGAACTATGAACATGAACTTCAAGATGCCTCTGTTCATCCGCATTCCTCAGTGCCCGACCATTTACCATATTATCCGCCCTTAATTGGCCGCAAAATGCATCACCTCACATTTGTCAGGATTACGTTCCATCGGAAAATTCTTCGCCCAACTTTTCAACTGTGGCCTTAGAAAAGGAATAACAGAATAAGGAATCTCCTATTACTTAGAATAGGAAAAGGGAGGTCAGAGTGGCGCAGCGGTACAGTTGCTGCCTTACAGCGAATGCAGCGCCGGAGACCCGGGTTCAATCCCGACTACCAGTGCTGTACGTAAGGCCAGCAGCCTAACGAAGGACGAGTCTAGCCTCTGCCACTCCCTCTTCTCCACTCTCCCATCAAGCAGACGGTATGGAAGTGTGAAATCGCACACCTCCAGATTCAGGGGCAGTTTCTTCCCAGCTGTTATCAGGCAACTGAACTGTCCTCTCACCAGCTAGAGTGCAGCCCTGACCCCCCATCTACCTCATTGGAGACCTTTGAAGTATCTTTAATTGGACTTTATCTTGCACTAAATGTTGCGCCCTTTATCCTTTATCTGTACACTATGGAAGGCTTGATTGTAATCATGTATTGACAGGATAGCACTCAACAAAGAGCTTTTCACTGTGACAATAATAAATTAAACGGAACTAAATGTTTTCCTTCATCAGTCAGGGTATTGAGCATAAGTGTCAGGAAGTCATGTTGCAGCTTTAGAAAACTTTAGGTGAGGGCGCATTTGGAGCATTGTGTGTAGTTCTATTCACGTCATTACAGGAAACGTACTATAGAGGCTGCCGAAGAGTCTTCCCAGAATGTTGCTTAGATTAGAGAGTATGAACTATAATGAGAGATTACAAGATACAAGATACATTTATTTGTCTCATGTGCCAGTTGGCACAGTGAAATGCGATCACCATACACACATACAGTAAAATAAAGAACACAGCATAGAGTTGATAGAGATCAACATAAAACATCCCCACACAGCAGAATCAAAAAGTTTCCCACTGTGAGGGAAGGCACCAAAGCCTCTGATGTTCATCCGTGGTCGGGGACTCCGGAGGCCTCCGCAGTCGCCGCTACGGGCAGCCCGCTGCTCAGGCCCGCTCGCCGGGATGTTGGAACTCCGCTGTCAGAACGGGAGGCCAACCTCAGTGGCTTGGACCTCCAAAACGGCTGCTTCCCACCACAGTCCGCAGCTCCCAACGTCCCCAGGCCGCGCCGGGCGGAGATTCACACTGGCGGCCCTCGGCAAAGGGCCCCTGAGACTCCGCGATGTTGAGGTCAGCACCACTGGGAGCTCCGTGGACCACAACTCCGCAATGTTGGAGCAGCGGGCCCACATTTCACTGAGCGGGCCCAACGCTCCAAACGGCGATCCAGGTAGGTATCGCCCGCTCCGCAGTGAAACCAGCGCCGCGCCGCTGCCGCTGCCGAAGCTCTGGTCCGGTCCCCGGTCTCCGGTAGGAAAGGCCACTCCGATCCAGTGCTAGGCCGCAAGGTGTGGGGCGAGGACTTGACTTGGAGAAATAGTCGCATCCTCCCCCACATAGAAAAACTGAAGAATCCCCAAAACAAAACTGTTAGATAAACTAAAATAAAAAAAAGATGGGAAAAATCAAACAGGCTGCAGGCAGAGGCGCCTTCAATGCAGCGCCCCTAGTGGACCAAATTAGACAAATGGTTGTGTTAGACAAACTTGAATTGTTTTCTCTGGACCGTCAAGAAATTAAGGGGAAACCTCATCGAAGTATATACAATTATGAGAGGCATGAACAGCTATCATGACCTTGCTTATAACGTTTTTCAAATGTCAAGAACTAGCGGGCATAGCTTTAAAGTCCGAGGGGAAAAGTTTAAAGGAGACTTGAGTATTTTTAATCAGTGATTGATCCTTGGAACACGCTGCAAGGGCTGGTGGTGAAAATAGGCACGGCGTTTGAGAGGCTTTTGCATGGGCATATGCAGAGGGAAATGGATCACTTGTAGGAAGAGGAGTTTAGTTTAGTTGGGCACAGCCGATATGGGCTAACAGACCCGTTCCTGTGTTGTATTTATCTATGATCTAAGTTATGCCGCACAACCACCAGGTCGTGGTTGAACATCCACTCAACTCACTAAGAGGAGGAGGGAAATTTGCCACCCATACCTGGTCTGGCTATGTGCAATGTAACTGCCGACATTAATGGCCTGGTAGCCTCTCAGTTCAAGAGCAAGTCAAGAGTGGGCCCCGAGTCCTGATCTGATCAGAAATCTCCTCAACAGTATAATGAAAACATAGGAGATATGGTAGCTCTGATCAATAATTGAATGCCGCTAGATCTACTGGATTTGTTCTCTTTGCTCATTTTACAATGCAATTACAATGGGGTGTGGGCTCAATGGTGTAGTTCAGGTCAAGAATAACATGATCACAAACAAATGCACAAACTCACACCCACCCACGAACACAGCCTCCGCCTGCAAAAACAGCCCACCCACAAACACAGCCCCCGCCCACACTCTGCTCACTCCGCTCCTTCAGCTTTATTCTCGCCGCCAGGGATTGACAGCGGGTGCCGGAAGGGGCGTCGCTGTACCGGCGAATGACAGGAGAGAAGACCAATAACTTTTGTAATATTTCATCGATCTGAACAAAACTTGATGCACTTACAGCACGGGACAATGGCGAGTAAGGTGGTGAAAAATTGTAGCGCTATCAGATGCCATTTTTGTGCAAATTTAAAAACAATGCAAACCGGAAGAGGATAAGATGAGAATTTTATAAGTATTGTAATATAGATAGACAGTGCATTGAACGTTCTTCTTGGACAATATTCCTTTCCTGTACCGATGTGAAGAATGACTAAAACTTAACAGAGGTATTAGTAAATTGAGTAGCACTTGTACCAGAGCTGAAACTTTCAAGCATTCAAATTCAATAGCCTGATGTTAACCCATTGCTTTTGTGCATGGTAACTTTACTAATGCTTTAACCATGGGTGAATGGTTCCATTACTTGCAATGTTTTACTGTAAGGGAATTCTCCAGTGGTCGTTTAGTTCTTCTAAGTGGTTGCTGCTGGTGTTGGTATCCTGCAGCTTCCCGCTGTTCTCTGGAGAAGCCCCATTGCAGTCTGCCCAATTCAACTGCATTGGTTCCCATGCAAGAGCTTGCAATCTGAGCCAACTTTTGATAAATCAATTGGACAGTAAGCCAAGAAAATCGAGTGCAATCTTCTTCTTGAAGCTGCTGCCCTTAAGGCAACACTGACCAGATTGCTTTCACATTGGACCTAACTGGAGTGAAGTTAGAAGCTGGTCGCTAGCAACAGTATTGATAGGGTACCATATGACAATTTGTTTTTGATAGTACATTGGAAAAGTTCTCCAACAATGATACAGTAATAGTAAGTTTGAGTGATTCAATGGAGGACCTCAGGGACCTAGTGTTCCAGGAACACACCAACAAAAATATTAACCATAATCTGTTCCTGGAGCAACTGGGTTGCTTAAGGGCCTGTCCCACTTGGACGACCTAATCCACGAGTTTAGAAGACTCTAGATGAGTTGAAAAAAATGTCAAGGTCGTGTTGACTCGCCGAAGTAAAAGACCTCCAACGACCTCCTACAACTATGTATACGACCTCCTCCGACAATGTCTACGACCTCCTACGACCCCTCCTCCACCTCAGTCTTCCACACCTAAGACCAAGTCAAGTCAAGTCAAGTCAAGTCAAGTCAAGTTTATTTGTCACATACACATACGAGATGTGCAGTGAAATGAAAGTGGCAATGCTCGCGGACTTTTGTGCAAAAGACAAACAACAAAACAACCAAACAAATTATAAACACAATCATAACACACATATTCTTTTACATAATAAATAATAGAAGGAAAAAGGTTCTGTAGAGTTAGTCCCTGGTGAGATAGGCGTTTACAGTCCGAATTGCCTCTGGGAAGAAATTCCTTCTCAACCTCTCCGTTCTCACTACATGGCAACGGAGGCGTTTGCCTGACCGTAGCAGCTGGAACAGTCCGTTGCAGGGGTGGAAGAGGTCTCTCATGATTTTGTTTGCTCTGGAGTTGCATCTCCTGTTGTATAGTTCCTGCAGGGGGGTGAGTGAAGTTCCCATAGTGCGTTCGGCCGAACGCACTACTCTCTGCAGAGCCTTCTTGTCCTTGGCAGAGCAATTCCCAAACCAGATGGTAATGTTCCCAGACAAGATGCTTTCCACCGCCGCTGCGTAGAAGCACTGGAGGATCCTCGGAGACACTCTGAATTTCCTCAATTGCCTGAGGTGGTAAAGGCGCTGCCTTGCCTTACTCACCAGTGCTGAGGCTTGTGATGACCATGTCATATCCTCAGAGATGTGGACTCCCAGATATTTAAAACAGTTCACCCTATCCACAGGATCCCCATTTATACTCAATGGACCAACTACGACTCGCTACGAGTGGAAAATAACCACATGATAAAATTATGTCATGTTTGCATTTTTTTTCTCGGGCCAGTAACCGACCCACGACTATCTATGACGACCATCACGACCTACTACAACCTACCTACGACCTACCTACGAGTTAAAAGTATCAATTTTTTCCATGCCGACCTTTTTTTTCTCGTGGACATTTTTTATCAGGCTGGAAAAACGCCGCGACCTACTTGAGGCCACGAGTACGCGGAGACCACTCACGAGCACGAGGAAGAGTTACGAAGACCTCCTACGACCTCGTGGCGACCATGCTGCGAGTATGAGTCACGGGCAAACTCGGCAGAGGTCGCCAATTAGGTCGTGAAAGTGGGACAGGGGCTTTATTCTTATTTAAAGAAGCATAATTTCAAAGCAAATGATAAATAATAAATCATCACAATATTGAATAACCTTCAAGGTTTTATGTTAATTTAGTAATAAGTGATGCTGAGGGATCTAATCTCAGTTATTCCAGGAAAATAAGCAATTTACTGGATTGTACTAGATGATTTTAGATGATTTAATGCAAGCGGAATAGAATTCCCCAAACTTAACGTGGACTTATTTACTTTATTGGTATTCCTTGTATTGCAGCCCACAGCAAGTTAAGAAGGTTGACAAATGTCCCTTAATCCACAGTCCCAGAGGGATTTGACAGGACCTGCAAACTACAATCAGCATAGACATTTAAAAGCTTTGATTTTTAATAGACTTGTCCCAAGAATACTTTATGGCAGTTCCAGAGGGATTTATGCGAAATTAAACTTTCCTGTGTTAGCTCATATGTAATGGCTGCAAATGGTATTTCCAAGGATTTCAGCAGTGAATGGATTCATTAATCGTTGAAGAAGTCAAATGACAAATGAGTGTTAAACATGTCACCCATCAGTTAAAATGCAAAATTTGTGTTTCTTAAGGGCCTGTCCCGCTAATTCAAGAGTTCTCCCGAGTTAAAAAAAAAATCAAACTCGTGGTAAGCACGTAGAATGTACGTAGCGGGTACGTCGGAGCTCGGGACATCTCTTAGCGGCACGTAATGCTAACGGCAGATACTCAGGAATCGCGGTTAGCTCGGGAAGACTCGTGAAGATTTTTCAACATGTTGAAAAATGTCCACCAGAGCCCCGAGTACCTACGAGCGGCTATTACCGTAATTCTCCGAGTTCGAATCAAGGGAAACTCGGGAGAAATCTTGAATTTGCTCGTACAGTGGGAAAGCCCCATTACTTATTGCACCAAAGCTGGACGGGTGGGAGTTAAAGAGATAAAACATTGAGAACGCCAAACACATGTGGACTTTCCTGTAGATATTCTAGTTGTAAACCAAACTGTCTTTTAGCAGGTACACAAAAATGCTGGAGAAACTCAGCGGGTGCAGCAGCATCTATGGAGCGAAGGAAATAGGCGACGTTTCAGGCCGAACCCCTTCTTCAGACTGATCAGACTGTCTTTTAGCAGTTCTGTCAGCTATAGTGTAATTGAGCAAGGTTCAAATGCATTTTGTTTTAATTAAAATGAAGAAATGGAGAAATGGAGAAATGGGCCATGTCATTGTAATGTCCACGTACTCTACCGTTTTGGAAAAGTTAGAATTGTTATCCAGTCAATCTCATTATGACGAATCCACTGAGTGAAGCATCTCTCAAATATGACATAGACATGGATAGACAATAGGTGCAGGAGTAGGCCATTCGGCTCTTCAAGCCAGCACCGCCATTCAATGTGATCATGGCTGATCATCCCCAATCAGTGCCCCGGTCCTGCCTTCTCCCCATATCCCTTGATTCCGTTAGCACTCAGAGCTCTATCTTAAAGGCCTGTCCCACTTCGCCACCCTTTCGGCGACTGCCGGCATCATATCAGGGTCGCCAAAAGATTTGGAATATTTCAAAATTCAGCGGCGGCAAAAAAAACGTTGCCTCACTTGAAAACACACCGCGTGCATACGTCATCACGCCGCAAATGTTTCGGTGTCCTGGTACGTCAGTCAATGATGCCGGCAGTCGCCAAAAAAATCGCCAAGTGGGACAGGCCCTTAACTCTCTTTTGAAAGCGTCCAGTGAATCGGCCTCTATTGCCTTCTGTGATAGAGAATTCCACAGATTCACAACTCTGGGTGAAAATGTTCGTTCTCATCTCCGTTCTAAATGGCCGACCCCTTATTCTTAAACTGTGGCCCCTGGTTCTTGACTCTCCAAACATCGGGAACATGTTTCCTGCATCGACCCTGTCCAATCCCTTAATAATTTTATATGTTTCTATAAGATTCCCTCTCATCCTTCTAAATTCCAGTGAAGACAAGCCCTGTTGACCCATTCTTTCATCGTATGACAGGTCCACCACATGATACAGGAAACTTGAGTAAATGTTGGTCAAAGTAGCGAAGAGCCTGATTCCAGTCACAATACAAGAGATTTAAAAGAGTCAAGAGTGTTTTATTGTCATGTGTCCCAGATAGAAACAATAACATTCTTATTTGCTGCAGCACAACAGAATATATAAACACAGTTCACTGTAAAAAATATGATAAACAAGAGGGAAATAAATAAATCCATAAATAATAAAATAAATGAAATAAAAATAAAAATATCATTTTATAACAGAATCTTTTCCGCAGGATGGAATGTATAGCTTTAAGATGAGAGGTTTGCTGGAGTTGTATTTCATACAAGGCTCGCCTCCTAACCTAAGCAGCAGGCAGTGCATATTCCTTTCTCACATATATATTCATATGTTATTGTACAGGTGGAAGCAAGAGAAGCAGAGGGGCAAAAGTGACATAAATGGGCAAACTCAAAGTAACTGCACTTATTTTGGGGAAATATAATTTCTGGTCCAAAAGGTAAATCCAAATGTGTTTTTGCTACCAAGGGTCTTACGGGAACAAATATCCATATAAATGGCTTACAAACAAATGATTAAAAGTGAGTGTGCATGCACAAAAAAAGTTAAATTGCCAATGTGACCTAAAGTGCATTTACCTTGTGAAAGTTGAAATAGAAAAGAGAGACAGTGTGTTTTTTACACCACTGTGCCTAGTTAGATACTGAGTACTGCAGTCCGCATTTCAATAGATGTATGCCCCTGTCCCACTTAGGAAACCTGAACGGAAACCTCTGGAGACTTTGCACCCCACCCAAGGTTTCCGTACGGTTCCCGGAGGTTTCTGTCAGTCTCCCAAATGGTCGAAAGTGGTTTCCGCTTCTTCTATGTTCCGGCGATTATTTCAAAAAATTCAAAACCGGCCGTGACTGAAAATAGGTTGCCGTTTTAAAAATCGGTAATTTTTTAGTCGAAGCCGGTTGCGCTAGTTGAAGGTGGTTGCCGGAAGTTACAGGTAGTCGAAGTCTTACCTAATTAACCCATTAGGTAAAGAGCAAATGCATTTGAGGTATAGATCTACTTGAATAACGTTAATACAGTTTAGGAACTGGATGGCAGTACCTGCTCCTTTAGCATTTTTCTCTTTAAGTAACCAGAGCTCTCAATCAGCTATTTATTGAGAAGGTGCACCTGGTCAAAGACTCGGCTTCCACTCCTCTCTTACTGACTGAGATTTCTTTAAATCGAAACCTCACCTCACCTCGGTCTTAAATGGGCAATTTCTAATTTTGAAGCTATTTCATATTCTCCCAGTGGAGGTATCATCCTCTCCACTAACACTCTGTCAAGACCCTTCAAAATCTTATAGTTTAAATAGAATAGAATAGAATAGTTTCTTTATTGTCATTGTAACATGAACCATGTACAACAAAATTTAAAAATGTCAGCCAGTCAGTGCACCATTCAAACATTTCTAAAAGCTAACGATACATACAAGATAGTTGTTACATCTTTTGTAAAACAGCACATCTTCTGACTCACTGTGAAGAAATATGGCAGAATCTGCTGGTCAATTTGGAAATGTTGGCTAAATGTAATTTTGATATCAACATTTATGAAATTATTATGCATTCTCATCGTACAATGTCGATTATATTGGATTACTTGTTATGTGGGAAAGAACTGCAGATGCTTGTTTACACCGAAGACAGATTTCGATACAAACCAGGTCGATAAATGTCTTCAGACTAGTTAGAGAAAAGGGAAATGAGAGATATAGACAACAGCTTTGCAGAACTCTCGTCGGTTGGAATAACTCAGTGGGATCTGTCAGAAGAAGGGCCTCGACCCGAAACATCACCCATTCCTTCTCTCCAGAGACGCTGCCTGACCTGCTGGGAAACTCCAGCATTTTGTGTCTATCTTTACATTACTTGTAGTTCATTCGCCTTTGCTTCATTTATGATGTTTACTTTCTACTTTTTTTTGTGCTTTAGGATGCATCAATAGCTCACAGATTTCACGTAATGAGAGAGAAGCATCCGGAAAAATTCAACAGCAGGTAAGAGGTCACTTTCTTACCAACTTTTTCTCCCAGAAAGAATGCACAAACATTCAGTCATAATGGCCCATATTATTATTATTATTATTATTAAAGCTTTATTTCAGACACAGGTCCATATACACATCAAACAGTACAAAGAATTACAAAGATACATTAAGAAATTGCATATTAGCCTAAAATATATATACGCTATTGCACCAATGCCATCTTAGCCTAGAAGTGAATCTATAGCAGCTTTTCAGAGGGCTGACTAAGGCTTCAATTATGTGGTTCTCTGACTTGTCCAGGCGACACATAAAACTAAACATCAGCTGTCTTAAGAGTGCCTCACAGGTTGGCACTCTAGTGGACACAAACAATTGACTGGCACTATGCCACCTAGGGACACGAAGTAGCAACCTCATTGCATCATTGTATGCTACCTTAAGCCTCTGCATACTCTTTTTCTTATACTTAGACCACAATTGCGGTGTGATGTAGGTTCTGAACAGGGAACACTTCACATGGTCAGAGCACATATAAAACTTCCTTATAAGCATGTTGGCTTGAAGATAAATTTTACAGCGCTGTCGGTAGAGGTCTTTGTCATCCTTCCAGTCATCAGATATGACATGACCTAAGTATTTAATTTCCTCACACACTGCAAGAGGACTGTCTGACAAATAAAAGGTCGGAAAAGTTGATTCCCTGTCCTCAGCGCTTCTAACTACCATTATGCGGCTTTTCTTAGCGTTATACTTTATGTCATAATCAAGGCCATACTGAGAGCACACCTGCAACACTTGTTAGAAAATCACAATGCGCAATGAAAAATAGGAGAGCTTTCGTTATTCCATATTAGAATACCTAGCAATATTGGTGGAATGTAAGCATCTGTTTCTGCTCATTGTTTCCTTGAATTTCATATGATTTAACCATCTTTTAGTAAAAATCTGGCATTCTGGTACTTAATGAACAAAATGCCATTAGAGAATGAAAATAAAAAATCCAAATAATGATTGTTGATTAGATGAATTAATTAATTTTGGAGAGGCCCTGGATGATGAATATTTATGTACTTAATATTTCTGTTAAAACTTCCATTGCAATTTTTTTTTTAATACAAAAGTGAATAATACAACAGTCACGGTGATATTCATATTCCCGATTTTACATTTACAAACTGTGAAACAGAGATTTGTTTGAATGTTCTGAGACCTAACATACATAAATCAAATATAAACCTATAATGAAGTGAAGTCTTTAAGAGATTCATGCATTCTTAACAGAACATGTAAGAGGTTTGGAGATGCTGCATGGAAATCTGCCCTTCGGCTCATTGAAGCCACAGTGACCATAGATCAGCCGTTTACACTAGTTCTGTGTTATCCACCCTCACATCCACTCCCGACACACTAGGGGCAGTTTACAGAGCCCAGTTAACCTGGGATGATGGAGGACACCGGAGCATCCAGAGAAAGCCCACACAGTCAAAGGTACAACGTGCAAACTCCACACACAGGCAGTAGCCAGGGTCACAGGATCAAACCTGGGTCTCTGGCGCTGTGAGGCAGCAGCTCTACCAGCCTTGATGGTGATTGCTGGACTGGAATCAAAAATATGAAACGCTATATTGAAATGCAATACATGAAATAATGACGGCAACCAGTACTAGAGTAGAGTACTAGTAAATAGTAACATTCAAAAGAAAATCGATTGAGTATTTGAAAGAGGAAAAGTTCAGAGATTTATGAAAGGAGCAGGATGTACAAATGATCATGAAACTTCTCCAAGGGCTGGCCATTGCTGCTGGACAATCACCTTTGCTCTTGATTTCTAATACAACCATTTGTCCATGTATTTTAAGTGCATTAGTAACAATCCTTTGTGTCTGTGGCAGCAGCTAAGTAATGTAACACAGAGGCATCTGGGCCACAAATCAGTGTTTAGTTTCATTTAGAGATACAGCGCGGAAACAGGCCCTTCGGCCCACCGAGTCCACACCGACCAGCGATCCCTGCACACTAACCGAGTCCACCGAGTCCACACTGCGACCGACCTCGAGGCTCTGGAGGCAAAGCCAGCCAGGACTCACCAGCGTGAGGCTGGCCGAATTCATAGCTGTGGCGGCATTCGGGCGCTCCGGTGAGGATGGCCCAGCGCGGGGCTGAGACAGCGCTCCGGTGACGGCGGCCCGATCCGGGGCGGAGACGGCGCTCCGGTGGCTGAGGCGGTGTTCCGGCGGTGGCGACCTGAATCCGGGGCTCGGCCACGGGCCAGTGGACGACATCGTCGGGAGCTCGCAGGTCACAGGCTGGTGCCTGTTTTCCGGAGCTCCCGCGGCAACAGCTGCGTCCGCTGGACTGGAGGGCGGCAGCTTCGACCACCCCCGGGCCGCGGAGCTTGAACCAGCCCGTTCGCGGAGCTCGGTTGAGCCACGGGACTGACTACCATCGCCCGGTGGGGTAACAACATATCGCCTCAGCGCAGAGGGAGAATGAGGAGGGAAGAGACAGTAACTTTAAGACTTTTTCCTCCATCACAGTGAGGAGGTGCCTGGTGAACTCACTGTGGTGGATGTTAATTTGTGTTTATTGTGTGTTTCGTTGTTTATTATTAAATGTATGGCTGCAGGCAACGACATTTCGTTCAGACCGAAAGGTCTGAATGACAAATAAAGGATCTAATCTTATCTAATCTAACCAAGCCAATTAATCTACAAACCTGTACGTCTTTGGAGTGTGGGAGGAAACCAAAGACCTCAGAGAAAACCCACGCTGGTCACGGGCAGAACGTCCAAGCTCCTTACAGACAGCACCAGTTGTCGGGATCGAACCTAGGTCTCTGGCGCTGTAAGGCAGCAACTCTACCACTGTGCCACCGTGCCGCCCAAATTGTGCCATTAATGTGTTTATATATTGACTTTCAAATCCTAATTCTAAACCTCAAACTTTACAATGTTCAAACAGTACATAGCAGAAAGCAGGAAATGAAAGTAAGCATAGTTAGCCAAATCACCAATGCTCAGACCACATGGCCCACAGACTGTATTTGGAGACTCCTAGATAGCGTTCCAAAAGAGTGCTAATACTAATGCATTCATGTTTGCCCACTGACATGGGTCACAGTTTGGCAGCTATTTAGTCAATGTTGCTTTCTTTCAATTATTTAGAAAAATTGAGCTAAGGAATATGCTGGAAAGTAGTGCACTTAAGTCATGCCTGACAGATCATGTTAATTGATCAGTGTGAATTAATGAAGGTAGCGAGGTGATTTCAAGGTGGATACAGCAGGTTGGAACGGCCTTCACATTGCTGCCTCCAAAGCCTGTACTGTAGTTAGGGAAATAGCAGGAGCAACAGCCAATTCAGCCGCTTGTAGCTGTTCCACTGCCCACACGACCCAGACTGCCTTTAACCTCAGAACCACATACCTGCACCAACCTCATATCACTTGTTTCCTTCAATATCCAAAAACATATCAATCCCTGCCTTGGATACTGACTCACCTTGTTTTGATTTTGTCCCATCCCCCACCCTCCCCAGTTATAGCCCAGCCAGGGAAAAAATCTTCTTTGCATATCGCCAGACAAGTGCTCTAAGAATTGTGTATGCTTCAATGCGATATATTCTCATTCTTCTAAACTCTACAATCTGCTTAATATCCCCTCAATCTGTTTAATATATCCCCTCATGGGACAGCACCCCCACTACCATGCCGAGAATCAATTTGGTGAACCTTCAGGGTACTCTCATTGGTGCAAGTATATCCTTCCTCAGTGAGGGAGACCAGACATGTAAAACCTTTTTCACCCAGGAGTCCAACATGGGCGAGCCCTACACTGTGAGAGGTGTAGGCCTCTGGGGGGTGTTGTGGACCAGATGGATCTAGGAATGCAGGTGCATGGTTCCTTGAAGATGGAGTCACGGATAGAACGATGGTCAAAAAGACTATTGGCACTTTGGCCTTCGTCAGTTAGAGTATTGAGTATAGAAGTTGGGAGGTCATGTTGCAGTTGTATAAGACGTTGGTGAGACCGCATTTAGCGTAGGTTCTGGGCTCCATGTTATAGGAAAGATGTTGTCAAGCTGGAAAGGGTACAGAGAAGATTTGCAAGGATGTTGCCAGGGTTAGAGGGTGTGAGCTACAGAGAGAGGTTGAGTACGCTGGGACTCTATTCCTTAGGCGCAGTAGGATGAATGGGTGATCTTATAGAAGTGTATCAAATCATGAGGAGGAATAGATCAGGGGTTTGTGGGGGACAGTGTGTGGGGGGATAGGTGTGTGAGGGCGGGGGGGTGGGAGTGTGTTTGTGTGTGGGCAGGGGGGGCTTTTTGTGTGTGTGAGGGTTTGTGTGTTGTGTGGGTGGAGGGGATGTGTGGGGGGAGGTGCTTGTGGGGGAGGGGTGTGGGCAAGGGGGCTTGGGGGGAGGGGTGGGGGAGGGGGGGGAAAGGGGAAGGGGTGTGGGGGGGAGGGGGGTGGGGGGAGGGGTGTTGTGGGTGGAGGGAGGGGTCTGTGGGGGAGGGGGGGTGTGTGGGTGGGTGTGTGGGGGGAGGGGTGTGTGGAGGGGTGTGGTGTGTGTGGGGAGGGTGTGGGGGGGGGGGGTGTGTGTGGTGGGGGGGGGGGGTTTGGGTGTGGGGGGGAGGGGGAGGGGTGTGGGGGGGGGGGGGTGTGGTGTGGGGGGAGGGTGTGTGGGGGGAGTGTGTGTGTGTGGGGGGAGGGGGTGGGTGGGGGGGGAGGGGTGTGTGGGGGGAGGGGTCTGTCTGTGGGGGGAGGGATGTGTGGGGGGGAGGGTGTGTGGGGGGGGAGTGAGCTCGGAGAAAAACAGGGGAAGAGCCATGGGGGAGAGGGGGGGCATGACGGGGGGAGGGTGGGAGGAGCCAACGAGGGGGACCAGAGGGGTAGTGGCTGGAATTGGCGGTGCGATGGGGACTCACAGCGGTCGTTCTCCTCCACCGGAATCTGAGTCTCTACTTTCCGTTTGGCGACATCGGCGACATCTCCATCTCCATCTCCGGGCTGGGCTAAGCTTGGTTTCCGACTCTGGGCTGGCCTAGGTCTCCCACAATGGACTAGGCTGTGTCGGCTCTCTGACGCTGGGCTGCTTGGGGCTGTGCTGCTTTAGGTTCCTTCGAAAGTCCGGTTGGAAACCTCCGCTGGCCACCCTCAGCTTCAGTAAAGATGCGATGGTGCTGGAAGGGGCGGACCGACCCGAGGAGTGACAGGGGAAGAGACTAATCCATGTGGCGCTGACTGGCAGGAGAAGAGATCGATCTGCGCACGCGCGGTTTTTAAGATTTTTAAACCACGCTAACCTTTACGACATTCAACCGATCGGAACGAAAGGTGGCGCACTCGCAGCACAGGAGAACGGTGAGTGAACTGGCGAAAAATTGTAGCATTATCGCAAACCGTTTTTGCGCAAATAGAAAGACCGCCAAACCGGAAGATAACAAGATCAGAGTTTTAGTTATGTACTAGACTAAGTGGGACCCGTTGGGTGTGGGGGTGGGGGGGGGAGTGTGTATGTGGACGGGAGGGTTTTTTGTGATGGGGGGGGAGGGGTGTGGGGTCAGGGGGGAGCGAGCTCAGAGAAAAGACGGGGGAAGGGCCATGGTGGAGAGTGCGTTATCACAGGGGAGGGGGGCAGGAGCCAGCGAGAGTGACCAGAGGGGAAGTGGTTGGCAGTGCGATGGGGACTCACAGCAGGCGCTGGTTGCACTCCTCCTCCAATCAGAATCTCTGCTTTCCATTTGACGATATCAGCGCCATTACCGACTCCGTGTCGGGCTGGGTCAGGCCATTTCCATTCCCTTCCTCCGCAAATTGTGTCCGTTGGAGACCTCCGCCGGCCATCCAGAGCCTCCCGCAGCTGCAGTAAAGACGCAATGGCGCAGGAAGGGGTGGACCGTCCAGCGGAGTGACGGGAAGGGACCAATCCTCTGGGCGCTGAATGGCAGGAGAGACAATCGATCTGCGCACGCGTGGTTTTTAAAGATTTTTAAACCTCAATAACTCTTACCAGCTTCCACTGATCGGATCGAAACTTGGGGCAATCGCGGCATAGGAGAACGGTGAGTAAGCTGGAGAAAATTCGTAGCGCTATCGTGTACTGTTTTTGCGCAAATAGAATGACCACCAAACCAGAAAATCAGAGTATTTTGGTATGTATAGATAGATAGATGCCTTAGATTTTATACGTCTGAGAGAATATTTTATGTTTGCAATAGATTTCTGGGCAAAACTGCTTATCAAAGTAGCCTGCAAGTGTTCTAGACACAAAAGCTCCTTTGAATCACTTCAAAGTGTAGAAGTTCGTACTTGAGCGTTAAGTATTTCTGTAGCCATTCAGATTGTATTATCACCTAGACTGCAGTGCACAACAAGTTACCACTGCAGATAAAATAAGCTTAACAATATTTTCAACTAAAGTATATCAGTAGCAAATGTTCAGCAAAAGGAAATTCCTACTGAAACTGCATCCATATTAATTACAGAATTATCATTAATTTCATAAGCCTTAATCTACAGCTACATTTGTAAATGATTGTCATGGAGATGGGTGTTACTTCAATTAAGCCAATGGCAATACAGAAGCAATAAAATAATCAGATTACTTGTAGATGGTGGAAATGAGGTGCAGAATTGTAACTGGTTGAAATGTTTTGGTCCTCACCTTATTCTGGTTGTACATCAGGGATGCAGAATTGAGATCAGACATCGTACTGAAAACATTGCTGAAAATAAATTTGGATGGGTACACATTTCTGTCCCCCGGGCTGTAACCACTTCTTCCAACATGTGCTCCTGCCTCACTGGTCATGGCTGTGTGAAGGTTTATGAAGCAACCACCCACTAAAGGGCTTGTCTCACTTTGGCGACTACCAGCGACCGTCATAGCCGTAGCAGGTCACCAAAAAAACAGCGACTGGACCCCCCCCCCCCCCCGCCCACGACAATGTCTACAAAAAGCTACAACAGCCTACCACTTGGTCGATGTCAAGCTACGGCAAGCTACCAACAAACGGCGACCTATTAAGACGCCCACCTATGACCACACCTACGATAACCTATGACTACACTGGCAACAACCAAAGTCAACTTACGTCCAAGCAACGACAAGCAACGACCCTGTCGGCGACAACTGAAGACAACTTTAGCTTTTTTATGTGGGGGAGGGGGGCAGGGTAAGGGGGAAACCGTTTCCTAGTCGCTTCCTGGCATGGATGTGACTATTTCTCCGAGTCGCATCCTCGCCCCCCCTCCTCCACGCGGCCTACCACTGGATTGGTGCGGCCTTTTCTACTGGAGACCGGGGACCGGCCCAGAGCTACAACAGCGGCGGCATGGCGCTAGATTCACCACGGAGCACGCAATGCTTTCCAGGATCGCCGTTTGGAGCTCCGGAGCGTTGGGCCTGCAGCACCGACATCATGGAGCTGTGGTTGATGGAGCTCCCAATGCGGATGGCCCTGACTGACATTGCGGAGTCCTGGGGCCCTTTGCCGAGGGCCGCCAGCGTGAATCTCCGCCCGGAGATTCCGCCTGGGGATGTCGGAAGCCGCGGACTCCGGTGGGAAGCGGCCGTTTTGGAGCTCCAAGCCGCTGAGGTCGGCCTCCCGTTCCGACGTCGGAGTTCCAACATCCCGGCGAGCGGGCCTGAACGGCGAGCTGCCCGTAGCGGCGACTGCGGAGGGCTCCGGAGGCCCAGATCACGGGTGAACGTCGAGGAAGAGACTGACTTTGGTGCCTTCCCTCACAGTGGGAAACGTTTGATTCTGCTGTGTGGGGATGTTTTATGTTGAACTCTATCGTGTGTTGTGTTCTTTATTTTTTTGTATGTCTGTATGATGATCATATCTCACTGTGCCAACAGGCACATGTGACAAATAAATGTATCTTGTATCGTGCATCTGAAGACAATTCAGTCGCCGGTACCTGTCGCCGGTTGACGTTGGTTGACGGAGGTAGTCGCCAATGGAATTCACCGAAGTCAGTACCCGGCGACAACCAACGTCACCTGGCGACAACCTGCGTCATCCTGGCGACAACCTACGACAGCACCTACGTCAGGAGAAGACAAGCTCCGTCAAGCCCACAGTCACCAAAAAGTTTGGAACATTTCAAAATCCAGCGGCAACCAGAAAAACGTTACAACTATTTAGGCGACTTGTGGAGACAACTCACGGCCATACAGGAGTCACAGTGCGACCATGTGGTGACAGTCTAGTCGCCTGTTGTCACCGAAAAAATCACCTAAGTGGGACGGGGGAAACACATTTTCATCAATTCCCACTTTTACCTCTATCTGGTATTTAATTGTAAGAATCCGTTGTAGTGCAGCCGAGCAGCTGCCTCACCGCTCCGGTGACTCGAGCACCATCCTCACCTCTGCGATGCCTCTGTGGAGTCTTCATGTTTTCTCCGTGGCCACTGGGTTTACTCTTGGTGCTCTTGCTTCCTCCCATGTATCCAAGATGTCAAGTCAAGTCAAGTTTATTTGTCACATACACATACGAGATGTGCAGTGAAATGAAAGTGGCAATGCTGCGGTTAAGATGTCATTGATTACAAGATGTGCGGTTGGAGATATCATTGATTATGGCAAACCAATGTTCGTGATGGTAGGTGGTATCTGGAAGTCGATGGGCATGTGTGGGAGAACAGCTTACAGGACATTACAACAGCTTACAGGACAGGGTGTAAATGTTAGCCTTGATCTCAGAGCTGCTCGATGGACTGGATGTCCCTCCTCCTTGTGGTGAGGATATATGGGAAATCCTCTGAGCCTGGCCAATACCACAAGTAGTCCAGAAATGTATATTTTTTTATATATTCAGTTCAGTACAGTTTAGTTTATTGTCACGTGTACAGTGATATGCTTTTGTTGCGTGCTATCCAGTCAGCAGAAAGACAATACAACCACAGCTCCAATACTTAAGGGGTTGGACAGACTAGATGTTCCCGATGTTGGGGAAATCCAGGACAAGGGGTCACAGCTTAAGGATAAGGGGGAAATCCTTTAAAACCGAGATGAGTAGAACTTTTTTCACACAGAGAGTGGTGAATCTCTGGAACTCTCTGCCGCAGAGGGTAGTCGAGGCCAGTTCATTGGCTATATTTAAGAGGGAGTTAGATGTGGCCCTTGTGGCTAAGGGGATCAGAGGGTATGGAGAGAAGGCAGGTACGGGATACTGAGTTGGATGATCAGCCATGATCATATTGAATGGCGGTGCAGGCTTGAAGGGCCGAATGGCCTACTCCTGCACCTAATTTCTATGTTTCTATGTAATACATGATTACAATCGAGTCATTGACAGAATACAGTGTATTTGCTGTGTATTCGTGCAAGGTAAAGCCAGCAAACTCCAATCAATGATAATCCGAGGGTCACCAATGAGGTTCAACACTGCTCTCTAGTTGTGGTAGGATGATTCAGTTGCCTGATAACAGCTGGGAAGAAACTGTCCCTGAATCTGGAGATGTGCGTCTTCACACTTTTAATCCTTTTGCCTGATGGGAGAGAGGAGGAGAGGGAGTAGCCAGGGTGTGACGTCCTTGATTATGCTGCTGGCCTTGCCGAGGCAGCGTGAGGTATAAATGGAGTCAATAGAAGGGAGGTTGGTTTGTGTGATGGTCTGGGTTGTGTCCACAATTTGCTATAATTTCTTGCGGTCTTGGATGGAGCTGTTCCCAAACCAAGCTGAGATGCATCCTGGTAAAATGCATTCTGTGGCGCATCTGTAGAAATTGGTGAGAGTTGTAGGGGACATGCTGAACTTCCTGAGCCTTCATTACATAGATAATGCAACCAATAATATGATGTCAAATGCTCATTTATACCAAGGTAAATATGAAGCAGTTCATAGAAACATAGAAACATAGAAATTAGGTGCAGGAGTAGGCCATTCGGCCCTTCGAGCCTGCACCGCCATTCAATATGATCATGGCTGACCATCCAACTCAGTATCCTGTACCTGCCTTCTCTCCATACCCCCCTGATCCCTTTAGCCACAAGGGCCACATCTAACTCACTCTTAAATATAGCCAATGAACTGGCCTCAACTACATTCTGTGGCAGAGAATTCCAGAATGTTTTTCTCATCTCAGTCCTAAAAGACTTCCCCTTTATCCTAAAACTGTGACCCCTTGTTCTGGACTTCCCCAACATCGGGAACAATCTTCCTGCATCTTGCCTGTCCAACCCCTTAAGAATTTTGTACGTTTCTATAAGATCCCCCCTCAATCTTCTAAATTCTAGCGAGTACAAGCTGAGTCTATCCAGTCTTTCTTCATATGAAAGTCCTGACATCCCAGGAATTAGTCTGGTGAACCTTCTCTGTACTCCCTCTATGGCAAGAATGTATTTTCTCAGATTAGGAGACCAAAACTGTGCCCAATACTCCAGGTGTGGTCTCACCAAGACCCTGTACAACTGCAGTAGATCCTCCCTGCTCCTATACTCAAATCCCTTTGCTATGAATGCTAACATACCATTCGCTTTCTTCACTGCCTGCTGCACCTGCATGCCTACTTTCAATGACTGGTGTACCATGACACCCAGGTCTCGTTGCATCTCTCCTTTTCCTAATCAGGCCATACGAGTTAGATCTAAACATAGCAAGTCAAGCAATAAATCAGCACTCGTCATCAATAACTCAACATCTAAAGACCCTTCAGAGGAATAGAGCAAATCAAAATTACCAACGAGCCACAAAATAAAATCTCATTATTGGGATGTGGGTGTGAATTGTAACTCTGGTATTTATTCTGCCCCCTTGTTCCCATTAGGAAGGTGCCGGTGAACTACCTTATTCAACGACTGCCACCCTTCCAAGGAGGCTAATATATCCTCACTGTGGCTGAGAGAAGTTGCAGGACTTTGTATCAGTTTGTGATAAAGTAACGAAGCAGTATCTACCCAAGTCAGGAATGGGCCTTTGCTTTGTGAGATTCACCGTTGGGAAATCCAGTGAGGAGATTGTGTGTGAGGGGCATGTCAGGGAGAGGGTCGTGTGGGGATGGCTGCATCCGAGGGGCAGTGAAGGGGAGTGCAACATAATCAGTGATAGTTGTAGGAAGGATCTACAGATGCTGGTTTAAACTAAAGATAGACACAAAATGCTGGAGGAACTCCGCGGGACAAGCAGCATCTCTGGATAAAAGGAATGTGTGACGTTTCGTGTCGAGAACTTTCTTCAGACTGAAGAAGAAATGGGTGGCGTTTTGGGTCAAGACCTCCTTCGGACAGAGGAAGGGTCTCGACCCAAAATGTCACCCATTCCTTCTCTCCAGAGATGCTGCCTGTCCTCCTGAGTTACTCCAGCATTTTGTGTCTATCTTCGATGATCAGTGATTGGGCAGTGGCCAGGTGATGGGTTTGGGCAGATATTGGTTAACAAAGTGCCCAGCACGGTTGCTGGATGGGTAGTGGAAAGTTTTAGGCAAGGAGTGAAAATTGAGACAGTAGAGGAAGAACTAACCGCCTGCGCTGGGTTCCCAGCTCCAAACTGGGACCATCTCAATCAACCGTTTTGAATCAGGCTTCACATGAATTCTAAAAAATAGTTTTTACAGGAGTGGCTTCAACATGAAAAAAACAACTGCAAGAACATCTCAAAAGTGGTGTGTGTATTTCGGGTGCATGCAATAGACAATAGGTGCAAGAGTTGGCCATTTGGCTCTTCGAGCCAGCCATTCAGCATTCAATGTGATCATGGCTGATCATCCCCAATCTCTTAAAGATAGCAGAGTCAGGGGACATGGGGAGAAGGTTCCTGCCTTCTCCCCATATCCCCTGACTCCGCTATTTTTAAGAGCCCTATCTAGCTCTCCCTTGAAAGCATCCAGAGAACCTGCCTCCACCGCCCTCTGAGGCAGAAAATTCCACACACTCACCACTCTCTGTGAGAAAAAGTGTTTCCTCGTGTCCGTTCTAAATGGCTTACTCCTTGTTCTTAAACTGTGGCCCCTGGTTCTGGACTCCCCCAACAGCGGGAACATGTTTCCTGCCTCTAGCGTGTCCAAACCCTTAACAATCTTATATGTTTCAATGAGATCCTCTCTCATCCTTCTAAACTCCAGAGTGTACAAGCCCAGCTGCTCCATTCTCTCAGCATATGACAGTCCCGCCATCCCGGGAATTAACCTTGTAAACCTACGTTGCACTCCCTCAATAGCGAGAATGTCCTTCCTCAAATTAGGGGACCAAAATTTAGGGGACCATGCAGCCGAATCCCACAACACAAGCACAGTCTGAAGAAGGATCTTGACCCGAAATGTCACCTATTCCTTCTCTCCAGAGTTGCTGCCTGTCCCGCTGAGTTACTCCAACACTTTGTGTCTATCTTCAGTTTAAACCAGCATCTGCAGTTCCTTCCCGCACAAGCACAGGGTCTTCTTTGTGTAAAAACACTGGGAATGAAAATCCAAGCCATCAATCATGTCACATATAACATATGTAAGTTAGACAAAAGTGCTGGAGAAACTCAGCGGGTGAGTAAAATAATAAACAAGAAGTGAATAACACCACCAGCCACCAAGATCCAGCAAACCTTGAGACAGACACCACCAAAATGTGTCGGTAGACAAAAGTGCTGGAGAAACTCAGCGGGTGCGGCAGCATCTGTGGAGCGAAGGAAATAGGCAACGTTTCGGGCCAAAACCCTTCTTCAGACTACCTTCGATTTTCTAGCATCTGCAGTTCCTTCTTAAACATAAAACTCCTTATTCAGTTGCATTGATTTTTTTATTGAAGATTGAAAGTATTGTGGACAAAATTATGATGTTGTGCAAATTAGTTTGTAGATATGAGTTTAGTTTAGTTTTTAGTTCAGTTCAGTTTAGTTTATTGTCAAGTGTACCGAGGTACAGTGAAACACTTGTCACTGTCTGAAATAGGGAACAGCACATCCATGGATATCTCTAAAGAAGAAACTAGTTAAGTGCAGGAGGGAAAAAGGATCAGGATCTGCTGATAGGGTTACTTAACGTAGTGTAGAAGGAGCTGGCGTTGAGCAGAACAGCAGTCCTGTTAACTCCTCCTGGGTATACAGTCGTTGCAGTGAGACCTTTGTAATTGAACTAAAATATGACATGGGAAAAGACGTGAAGAGAGCAATGATCACGAGCATTTGAAAATACGTGGCAAAAGTGTAATTTACAATTCTCAAAATCATCACTGTTTTAGTAATTGGGTATCATCAACAATTCATAAATATTCTTTAAAAATTTAATAAAATGGTACTAATTAAATGATTTGCTTTTCCTTTCCCCCCCCAGCACGCATGCACGCACACACACACACACACACACACACACACACACATGCACACACACGCACGCACACACACATGCACGCGCACACGCGCACACGCACACACACACGCACACGCACACGCACCACACACACACACACACGCACGCACACACGCACGCACACACACACACACACCTTTACCCTTGAAGCCATTGGCTTGTTCCACGTTATTTTTCCCCTTTCCTGGTCCTTTTCTACAGAGATGCTGTCTGAGCCGCTGAGTTCCTCCAGCTTTTTGTGTCCATCTACTGTTCCACAAGAGCTAGTTGCCCATCAGTATATGTGGCAAGCAGCCACTGCTCATTCATGATTTCAGTCGGTGCCATCAGGTAGTTCCCTAAAGAGGGTGAACCATTGGCAAAGGTGATCTGTTCACACTTATTGTCAACACATGCACACTTCTAGATGGTTGATGGACGGATGAGAGTAAGAATCTGCCTGATATGTCCATTTCCAAGCTGGGGTAGTAATGCAAAGGGTCAACTCCTATTGCTACCCAGCTTGGAGTAAAACATTCAACCCCGTTTTGTGATCACCCTTCAGATCATTCTGGTCCACAGGGATAATGCAATCAATGAAATGTGACTACACATCTCATTCCACAAACATTTTGTTTCTGCTTGCTTACTTATAATTCTAGACTAAACATCTCGCTGGCACCAACACTATAGACATGGAAAGCAGGAGTAACTCAACAGGTCAGACAGTATCTCTGGAGAAAAGGAATAGGTGACGTTTCGGGTCGAGGTCCTTCTTCAGACTGAGAGTCAGGGGAAAGGGAAACGAGAGATACAGACGGTGATGTAGAGAGATATAGAACAAATGAATGAAAGATATGCAAAAAAGTAACGATTATAAAGGAAACAGGCCATTGTTAGCTGTGGGCTAGGTGAGAACAAGTTAGACAATGTGCAGCAACAAGATGACGTTGAAGCTGGTTCGCCTTGGATGGGAGGGGATGGAGAGAGGGAATGCAAGGGTTAGAGAAGCCAATATTCCTACAGCTGGGGTGTAAGCTGCCCAAGCAAAATATGAGATGCTGTTCCTCCAATTTGCGTTTGGCCTCACTCTGACAATGGAGGAGGCCGAGGACAGTAAGGTCAGTGTGGGAATGGGAAGGGGAGTTAAAGTGTTTGGCAACTGGGAGATCAGGTAACATAGAAACATAGAAACATAGAAATTAGGTGCAGGAGTAGGCCATTCGGCCCTTTGAGCCTGCACCGCCATTCAGTATGATCATGGCTGATCATCCAACTCAGTATCCCGTACCTGCCTTCTCGCCATACCCTCTGATCCCCTTGGCCACAAGGGCCACATCTAACTCCCTCTTAAATATAGCCAATGAACTGGCCTCAACTACCCTCTGTGGCAGAGAGTTCCAGAGATTCACCACTCTCCGTGTGAAAAAAGTTCTCCTCATCTCGGTTTCATCTCGGTGGGTCCAGGAGGACTGAGTGAAGGTGTTCATCGACATGATTGCCCAGTCTGTTTGGTCTGGCCGATATATGAGTCCACACCTTGAACAATATATTTGAGTTAAATATCTATGTAAAATTCAGTTACTTGTTTTTGATAGACTTCTTTTATTTCTGGGAGACCATGCTTAGTCTGTAACTTTGAATCTGGAGTATTCATAATAAATCCATATAGCAAATGCAAGTTACTTTCATACTGACTTTCCTTGGTATTTCTAAAATTATCAGGCCCTTGTAAATGTTTGCCATATAGGTGGGATATTTTCATGACTTCGTTATTTGAGTGAGTTCCTTTTAATAGCTGCACGTGGTCCTTCAAACATTTTATACGTACGAAAGCCATTAAAAATAGTGACTCACCAATACCACACATGATGGGTTGAAAATAGAACTCAATGGAAACATTTATTAATTTTAATTGTCATATCAAACATTCAAGTCAAGTCAAGTCAAGAGAGTTTATTGTCATGTGTCCCAGATAGGACAATGGAATTCTTGTTTGCTGCAGAACTACAGTAAGCATAAATACAGAACAGTTCAGTGGGTCTACATAGCACAGACCACACATATACACATATATAAACAGATAAAGTGCAATGGGCTGTTAGAGTTCAGAGTTGTTTTTTGTCGAGTTTAATATCCTGATGGCTGTGGGGAAGCAGCTGTTCCTAAACCTGGATGTACCAGATTTCAGGCTCCTGCAGCTTCTACCTGATGGCAGCGAAGAGATGAGTGTGTGGCCAGGATGGTGTGGGTCCTTGATGATGTTGCCAGCCTTTTTGAGGCAGTGACTGCGATAGATCCCCTCGATGGTGGGGAGGTCATAGCTGATGATGGACTGGGCAGCCGTCACAACTTTTTGCAGTCTTTTCCGCTCCTGGATGCTCAAGTTGCCGAACCAAGCCACGATGCAACCGGTCAGCATGCTCTGTACTGTGCACCTGTAGAAGTTAGAGAGAGTCCTCTTTGACGTACCGACTCTCCATAATCTTCTCGGGAAGTAGAGGCGCTGATGTGCTTTTTTTATAATTGCATCAGTGTTCTCGGACCAGGAGAGATCTTCGGAAATGTGCACGCTCAGGAATTCAGCTTGTCTGTTGCGAAATTGAGGCCAAAATGTTTACTTGAAATAGATACAAAAAGTTGGAGTAACTCAGCGGGAGAGAAGGAATAGGTGACATTTCGGTTCGAGACCCTTCTTCAGAGTTTGGAATATTCAGTTTAGTTCAGTTTAGTTTAGTTTAGTTTAGCTTAGTTTAGTTTAGTTTAGAGATACAGCACGGAAACAGGCCCTTCGGCCCAACGATTCCGCACTGCCCAGTGATCCCCGCACAGTAACACCAAGTACAATTGTACATTTATACATTTATACCAAGCCAATTAGTCTCGATCAGTTGGAATGTGTCTTTGGCGTGTGGGAAGATGCCGAAGATCTCGGAGAAAACCTACGCGGTCACGGGGAGAGCGTACAAACGGTGTACAGACAGCACCCGTAGTCAGGATGGAACCCGGGTTTCTGGTGCTGCAAGCGCTGTAAGGCAGCAACTCTACCGCTGCGCCACCGTGACCACCTTAAGTAGTTTTTTCCAATTTTGATAGAGTGGAGTGGGGAAGCTCTTTCCTTTGACAGGAGGTTTAAATAATTGGAAAAAGGCACAAGTTTTTGGTGATTTTTTTTTGCATGCAGTGAGTAATGACTTTTCAAATGCCTCAGCTTGTCTGATGGTGGCAGATTCAGTGGGGAGTTTGAAATAGAAAACTGATGTATATCGAAAATGTTGCAAAGAACTACAAGAGAAGGAGATAATTGGGCAGCTCCTTCACAGGGTTACATACACTCATTAACCATGGTGGCCTTTGGTGGTGAAAGAGTATTAACTCCAAAACTCCAGACATTTTTAATTAAAATTGCAAATGTATAAAAAACGCCATTGATATCAACATTTAAAATATATATCCATTCCAGACACACTGGGGTGCTTTCTTCCAATAATGTGAAGGATATTTGTGGCTGGAGATAAGTGTCTAGACATGTTCCTTGAAAAGTTGATTTTAATTGGAATAAAAATGCATTCACAAATTTAAGATTATTTTGCTTTCCAAGCATTGAGCTGCATTTGCTTGAAGTAATAGTAAAATAATAGATTGATTCAGCCTCTCATTAAGAAGACCAGGATTGCAAGTATCATGAACATTTGAGTGCAAAATGAACTGAGGTGTGTCATTTACCATATGACATTAGGTAATCTAGAATTAAGGAGATTGAGAGGGGATCTTATAGAAACTTACAAAATTCTTAAGGGCTTGGACAGGCTAGATGCAGGAAGATTGCTCCCGATGTTGGGGAAGTCCAGGACAAGGGGTCACAGCTTAAGGATAAGGGGGAATCCTTTAAAACAGAGATGAGAGAAGAACTTTTTTCACACAGAGAGTGGTGAATCTCTGGAACTCTCTGCCGCAGAGGGTAGTTGAGGCCAGTTCATTGGCTATATTTAAGAGGGAGTTAGATGTGGCCCGTGTGGCTAAGGGGATCAGGGGGTATGGAGAGAAGGCAGGTACGGGATACTGAGTTGGATGATCAGCCATGATCATATTGAATGGCGGTGCAGGCTCGAAGGGCCGAATGGCCTACTCCTGCACCTAATTTCTATGTTTCTATGTTTCTATGTAACGTTTCGGGTCAGGACCGTTCTTCAGGCATATTGTAGGAGTTGGGGAGGGAATAAGAAGGAAGCTGAGAAGAAGACGAAGAAGAGAAGAAAAGAAGAAGAAGAAGACGAAGAAGAAGAAGAAGAAGAAGAAGAAGAAGAAGAAGAAGAAGAAGAAGAAGAAGAAGGAAGAAGAAGAAGAAGAAGAAGAAGAAGAAGAAGAAGAAGAAGAAGAAGAAGAAGAAGAAGAAGAAGAAGAAGAAGAAGAAGAAGAAGAAGAAGAAGAAGAAGAATAATAATAATAATAATAAGAATAATAATAATAAGAAGAAGAAGAAGAAGAAGAATAATAATAATACATTTTATTGTCATTGCACATAGGTGCAACGAGATTTGGTATGTAACCTCCATAACTTAAATAACTAATAAAATTTAGATTTAGATACCCCGAAAAACATGATTTATTTTTTTTAAAAGAACAGTAAAACAGTAAAACAGTCTAAAGTGCAAATATATCTGTGCCGAGTCGATGTGCGACGTGATCATCTGAGGGAGACAGTCCAGGGGGGGTGGGCACTCAGCAGGGCCGGTTCAGAGCCGCTATAGCTCTGGGGATGAAGCTGTTTCTGAGTCTGGAGGTTCGGGCGTAGAAGGCCTTGTAACGTCTGCCGGAAGATAGGAGTTCAAACAGGCTACTACAAGGGTGTGAGGAGTCTTTGTGGATGTTGACGGCCTTCCCGAGGCACCGTGTGTGGTAGATGCCCTCCAAGGCTGGTAGCTGTGTCCCAATTATCTTCTGCGCTCTGTGGACGACGCGCTGAAGAGCTCTCCTCTCCGCCTCCGTGCAGCTGAGATACCACACAGAGATGCCATACGTTAGCATGCTCTCGGTGGTGCAGCAGTAGAAGGTTGTCAGCAGCTGTTGGGGCAGACCAGTCTTTTTCAGTGTTCTCAGGAAGAACAGTCGTTGCTGTGCCTTCTTGACCATTCTTGAAAAGACTAAAGGTAGGGAGATAAGGAGAGAAGAGTTGTCAAATGTGAAGCCAGAGGAAGGATGGAGGCGGAACAGGGGGAAGGGGAGAAATGGGTGCACATTCAGGTTGGGTACAGAGAAGAGGGGGGGAAGGGGGGTAGGTGTGTGTTGGTTAGTCAGGTAAGATTGGAGAACTCAATTCTCATACCATTTACCATTTACCATATGACGTAAGTTCTCCCAGCGGAATATGGGGACCTGTTTCTCGTGTTTGTATGTAGCCACATTCTGCCAATGGAGGAGGCCCAGGACAGAAAGATCAGTGAGAATGGGAAGCTGTGTTAAAGTAGTGAGCAGCCGGGAGACCAACCAGGCCTTGGTTGACCGCACAAGTGGAAGGCAAAATGGTCGATGCTTCATCCCGCCGATGTACAGGAGGCCACATTGGGGCCACCAAATGCCGTGGATGAGATCAGAGAAGATGCATGTGAACCTCTGCCTCACCTGCTTGGGTCCCTGGATGGATGAGAGGGAGAAGATACAGGGACAGTTGCTACATCTCCTGCCTTTGCTGGGGTACGTACCTGGGAGGGGGTGGTTGGGTGGCAAGGGATAGGTGAGCCAAGGGGTTGTGGAGTGTGAGGTCTCTGCAGAAAGTGGGAAGGGATGGGGACAGAACAATGCCACTGGTGATGGGCTCATGTTGAAGGTGGCTGGAATGTGGAAGGATGATGTGCTGGATGCAGAAACTGAAAGGTAAGGACAGGGGGGAATTAATCCATGTGCCCCACCTGGATGTGAACCCATTTCCCCTGCAATCCACCTCTCTTCCATCTACTAGTCTGAAGAATTGCACTAACCCAAAATGTCGACCATCCATCTTCTCCAGATAAGCTAAGTTACTCCAGCACTTTAATAATAATAATTATAATAATAATTTCATTTATAGAGCACTTTAAAAACAAACATAGCTGCAACAAAGTGCTGTACATCACTAATCATTGACAAAAAAAGTTAATACACACCAAAAATAACAATCAAAAGAAATAGTAGGAAAAGACATGTAAAATAAAGAAACATCAAAAACACCACAAACAGAAGCAAAGTCTCAGGCATGGTCAAAAGCCAGGGAGTACAAATGTGTTTTAACACTGGATTTGAAGATGGATAGTGAGGGGGCCTGTCTGATGTGCAACGGCAGGGTGTTCCAGAGTGCTGGAGCAGCAACAGAGAAGGCTCTATCCCCTCTGAGCCTCCGACTAGACCTCGGTACCTCCAGGAGCAGCTGACCAGCTGACCTGAGGGACCGGGCAGGAGCGTATGGGTGGAGCAGCTCAGAGAGGTAAGGCGGGGCGAGCCCATTCAGAGATTTTAAAACAAATAGTGTTTTTTAGTGTTTTTGTGCAAACCAACAACTTCAATTCCTTGTCATTGGATTAGTTAAACATTGTTGACAACTTTCAACTAAATATTTACAGAAAATACCAACTGATACAAGTCGGTCCACATTAAAGGGGCATCAATGACATGGGTGAATAATACATCTAATGGTTTAAATTACTAAGGTTAAAACATGGAGAACAGTTCTTTTTAATTTAATTCATTTTGGCAGCATTTGCCAGCATTTAACACCCAATGATATTAATTTTCATAGTCAGCAATAATGAATGTCAGGGTCTTTTGAGGTTCCGCATGGTAGGCTGCTCTGGAAGAATAGATGGCATGGGTTCCAGGGAGAGATGGCTAACTCTGTACAGAAGTGGCTTCATGGAAGGGGGCAGGTGGTGTTTTTTGGATTGGAGGCCTGTGACTAGTGGTGTGCCTCAGTGATCGGTGCTGGGCCCATGGCTGTTTGGGGTTTGTATCAACGATTTGGATGAGGATGTATAAGGATTGATTAGTAAGTCTCCGAGTAGCTGAGCAAGTGGACTGAGGATTAGCTGATGGATTTTATTGCAGATAAGTGCGAAAAGTGCATTTTAGGAAGTCAAACCAGGTCAGGACTTTCACAGTGAATTGGGCCCTGTGGAGTGTTGTATAGAACAGGGAACTAGGAGTGCAGGTACATGGCTCCCTGAATCTAAATGGCGTCAAGTTCGGAAAAGGGGAAGTACAATGGGATCTGGGGGTCCTTGTTCATCAGTCTATGAAAGTAAGCCTGCAGGTACAGCAGGCAGTGAAGAAAGCGAATGGCACACAAAAAAGCTGGAGAAACTCAGCGGGTGCAGCAGCATCTATGGAGCGAAGGAAATAGGCAAAGTTTTGGGCCGAAACCCTTCTTCAGACGAATGGCATGTTGGCTTTTATAACACGAGGAATCGAATATAGGTGCAAAGAGGTCCTTCTGCAGTTGTACAGAGCTCTAGTGAGACCACACCTGGAGTATTGTGTGCAGTTTTGGTCCCCTAATTTGAGGAAGGACATTCTTGCTATTGAGGGAGTGCAGCGTAGGTTTACAAGGTGAATTCCCGGGATGGCGGGACCGTCATATGCTGAGAGAATGGAGCAGCTGTGCTTGTACACTCTGGAGTTTAGAAGGATGAGAGTGATCATTGAATGGCAGTGCTGGCTTGAAGGGCTGAATGGCCTACTCCTGCACCTATGGTTTATTGTCTATTGTCTATTGAATTATGCATCACAGGTGCATAGGGTGGTAAAGAAGCCATTTGGTACATTGGTCTTCATCTGAAGAAGGGTCTCGACACAAAATTACACCTATTCCTTTTCTCTAGAGATGATGTCTGACCCGCTGAGTTACTCCAGCTTTTTGTGTCTATCTTTTTTTCTTCATCAGTCAGGGTATTGACTATTGTTGGGACGTTATGTTCACAGTTATACAAGCAGTTGGTGAGACCTCATTTGGAGTGCTGTGTTTACTTTTGGTCACCCTGCCTTAGGAAGGATGTCATTGAGCTGGGAAAAGTGCAGAGAAGATTTACAAGGATGTTGCTAGAACTCAAAGGCCTGGGTTTATGGTTGTGCAGGCTAGGACTTTAATCCTCCCAGCACAGGAGGCTGAGATGTGATCTTCTAGAGGTGTATAAAATCACAAGAGGGTAAATGCACAGAGTCTTACCCTGGATAGAGCAATCAAGAACCAGAGGAGAAATGTTTAAATTGGGAAGGGAAAGATTGAATAGGACTAGGAACTTGATGGGTAACATTTTCACTCAGAGGTTGGTGGGTATATGCCAGAGCTGCCAGAGAAGGTAGCTGAGGCAGGTACTATAGCAGCATTTAAAATACATTTGGACAGGTACATGGGCGGTAGAGGTTTTGAAGGATATGGGTAAAACACAGGCAAATGAGACTGCCTTAGATGGGGCATCTTGCCTGGCATAGACTGGGTTTGGCCAAAGGGCCTGCTTCAGTGCTGTATGACACTATGGCTCTCATTAAGAGGTGATGTTAACAAGATAGTCATTCAGTGATTTAACTTTCTGTGGATTGGTGCTGACCCAAAAGGTAATCTGTCAATTCCCTTCACAAATGGTACCTGACCCACTGAGTTCCTGCAGTACTTTATGTTCTTCTGCACAACTGAATTGCAAAACACGTATAGAAACTTATTTTAACATCAGAAACAAATGAACTGAATTATATCAGGCAGGAACCTCGATCAATTTTGACAGTAAAATAGTGCATCCGCTGCTGTCTCATGTTTATTTGGTACTAGGCTAAGTGGGACCCGTTAGGTCCCAGTCACACGGGAGGCATGGCCCCCAAAGCAACCATTCCCCAATGCAATGTTCCACTATGGTATGGGAGAGGGGGTGGTGTGTGGGAGGGGGTGCTGTGGGGGAGAGGCAGTTGTGGGGGGGAAGGGGGTGGTGTGTGGGAGGGGGGTGGTGTGGGGGAGGGGGGTGTGGAGGGGAGGGTGCGGGAGGGGGTAGTGTAGGAGAGAGAGGGTGGTGTGGGTGAGGAGGGTTGTGGGGGGTAGGGGGGTCTGGGGTAGGGGGGGTGGTGGGGGGAAGGGGGTGTGGGGAGGGGGGGTGGGGGAGGGGGTGGGTGGGGGGGGGGGGTGGGAGGGGAGGGGGGGGGGGTGTGGGGGAAGTGGGGGAGTGGGGTGTGGGGGAGGTGGGATGTTGGAGAGGTGGTTGTGTGGGGAGGGGGTGGAGGATTGGGGTGGTGGGGGGGGGGGGTGTGTGGGGGAGGGGTTGGTGTGGGGGGGGGGGGTGGGGTGGTGTGGGGGGGTGGGTGGTGTTGGGCAGGGGTGGGGTAGTGTGGGGGGTGTATGGTGTGGGTGGGGGGGGGGGGGGGTGGGGGGGGTGGGGGGGGGGGGGGGGGGGGGGGGGGGGGGGGGGGGGGGGGGGGGGGGGGGGGGGGGGGGGGGGGGGGGGGGGGGGGGGGGGGGGGGTGCGGGGGCGGGGGGGGGGGAGGGGGGGGGGCTGGAACAGGAAGGGGTAAAGGGGGGTGTGGGTTTGTGGGGGGAGGGGGATGTGGGGGGGAGGAAGGGGAGTGAGGAAAGATAGTGGGGAAGGGGGGGTTGTGGGTGTGTGGGAGGGGGGGGGGGTGTGGGGGGAGGGGGAGGGGGGATTATGGACTCAGCCCCGTCTCCGGGGCTTTATTCTCCTTGCCCTGGTGATTGACAGCGGGTGCCGGAAGAGGCGTTACCTTCGTGGTGACTGACAGGCGAGAAGACCAATGATCTCGTGATTTTTTAAACCTTCATAACTTTTGTAATATTCCATCGATTGGAACAAAACCTGGTGCGCTTGGATCAGAGGAGAAAGGTGAGGAGGGGGGGGAGGGGGGGGGGGGGGGGGGTGAAAAAATCCTAGTGGTATAGGGGTCCCGATTTTGCACAACTTTTTTAAAACCGCAAGTGGTGAAGATGAGAGTTTTAATAATAGTATAGAGTATAGATAGATATAGATAGAAGATATAGATTTGTATGTCACTGAGTTGAAAGCCATTACCCTCCCTGTTATTTGTAGACTGCACTTTGAGGAGCAGATCTTTGACCACTTGGTGAAGGAAGATTCTGGAGGACCTTGGCAATGACTTGTCCTCGGGCCGGCAGCAGGGAAAGCTGTTGCAGCACCACAATCGGACATGGCACCTTTTGTGAAGACGCTCACAAGTAAAGAACCCCCTGGCATGAACCTCTCTGACCGGACTAGAGGCGAGGTCGCCATGTCAGTGACAGTCTCAGCTGCAGAGTTCTTCCAGGCATTTCTTCCATGGTCTCCAGGCCTTTCTCATTAGGGTCTGAAGGAGGGTCTCGACCCAAAACGTCACCCATTCCTTCTCTCCAGAGATGCTGCCTGTTCCGCTGAGTTACTCCAGCTTTTTGTGTCTATCCTTTCTCATCAAATCGGTTCTGGTATTTTGTGTTAGAGAAGCCAAAAGTCTCTTCACAGATGTTAATTATGGTGTATTTCAGACACTGGTGGTTCAGTGATCCTCAGGTTGTCTACAAAATTCTACCTGTGGCGAGTTGTGTTTCATGCAGCATCCTCCGCCATTTCCGCCACCTCCAACGTGACCCTACCACTCGCCACATCTTCCCATCTCCCCCCATGTTTGCCTTCCGCAAAGACCGCTCCCTCCGCAACTCCCTTGTCAATTCTTCCCTTCCCTCCCGTACCACCCCCTCCCCGGGCACTTTCCGTTGCAACTGCAAGAGGTGCAACACTTGTCCCTTTACCTCCCCCCTCGACTCCATTCAAGGACCCAAGCAGTCGTTCCAGGTGCGACAAAGGTTCACCTGCATCTCCTCCAACCTCATCTACTGCATCCGCTGCTCTAGATGTCAGCTGATCTACATCGGGGAGACTAAGCGCAGGTTGGGCGATCGTTTCGCCGAACACCTCCGCTCGGTCCGCAATAACCAAGCTGACCTCCCGGTGGCGCAGCACTTCAACTCCCCCTCCCATTCCCAATCCGACCTCTCTGTCCTGGGTTTCCTCCATTGCCAGAGTGAGCAACAGCGGAAATTGGAGGAACAGCACCTCATATTCCGCCTGGGCAGTTTGCATCCTGATGGCATTAACGTTGAATTCTCCCAGTTTTGCGAGCCCTTGCTGTCTCCTCCCCTTCCTTAACCCTCGAGCTGTCTCCTCCCATCCCCCCGCCCTCGGGCTCCTCCTCTTCCCTTTTTCCTTCCTTCTCCCCCCCCACACCCCATCAGTCTGAAGAAGGGTTTCGGCCCGAAACGTCGCCTATTTCCTTCGCTCCATAGATGCTGCTGCACCCGCTGAGTTTCTCCAGCAATTTTGTGTACCTTTGTGTTTCATGAAGTCCTTGAGACCTTCATATTCATTTTGTTCTAGTAACATTATTATGGTTGCCATTATTCAGGGGTCATGCACTTGTGTAATATAATCTAGCCGGTCTCATTGACCGGATTGGAGGAGGTGCTGTGAGATCTTCTCCTTGTGAGATCTGTTTGACCAAGTGTATTGATCACCATTAAAAATAGCATTAGAAAAAGTGTCCTGGGCCTCCTCCATGGTCAGAGTGAGGACCACCGTAAATTGGAGGAGCAGCACCTCATATTCCGCTTGGGCAGTTTGCACCCCAGCGGTATGAACATTGACTTCTCTAATTTCAGGTAGTCCTCACTGTCTCCTCCCCTCCTCAACTCTCCCTCTAGCCCTCTGGCCCCTCCTCTTCCTTTCTTCCTCCCTCACCCCCCCCACCCTCACATCTGTCTGAAGAAGGGTTTTGTCCCGAAACGTTGCCTATTTCCTTCGCTCCATAGAAGCTGCTGCACCCACTGAGTTTCTCCAGCATTTTTGTCTACCTTCGATTTTCCAGCATCTGCAGATCCTTCGTAAACATTAAAAATAGCATGTTGGTTATGCCAATAGTCCCCAGAAAGAGGAAGTCCATTTGTCGGTCTATCACAGCAAGAGATTACCAGGTGGACAGGGGGGAAATTAAGGATATTTTAAGGGAATATTTAAGACATTCTCTGACTCATGACCACTTAAATTTGAGAAGAAGGATGGCAGGGAAAGCTTCAAATCCATTGATCACAAGCACAAAAACGCCCAGAGCTTCCTCAGTTCATTTGCTGCCCATCAGATATCTCCTGCCCAGTGTTTGCATGTACCATGTTGGCCTCATGGTTTCTGTTTGGACTGACTGAAACTGGAGGGAAGGAAGATATTCTCCAACCCAAGGGATTGCCTAAGAAGGAAAATTGTTCAGCTATTCCTAGGATAAGGCTGGTCCTGACTATCAATTCACAATGTAGCCATGGACATCTTACTCAACACAAGTAGTTATGAATGAGCAATTTGGCTCTAACAGGGGAGTGCTTGTGGCTATAGATTTCTGGCCACACTTAAGGAAGGAAGTTAAGGAAAAAGTTGCTGTGTACTTTATTAAGATGGATTTCCCAATGTTTTAGACAATGATTCAAGGTTATCATTTTGGATTTGATTAGGGATCCCATATCAGGCCACCAGTGAAAGACTTCATCTCAGTAACAGCCGGGTCATTCACATTTACCTCTTCTGCCAAATTTCCACCCAGTAAAGATTACCCAGCACTCTGTGAGAACCATCTGATTGTTATAGTTATTTAATATTATCTGCTACTGCACGTATCTGGTAAACAACATGTATGAAGTATGTAACTGGCTGTGCCAAGCTTTGGAATGTGCAGTCAGAGATATCTTGAATGCCTATTTGCTTTCTACCCAACTGTGTCCATTGAGATAGCATTTCTTCCATGTCTCCCATCTTTTAGCTCTGTTAAATATTCTCCAAACTCCCTTTCCCTCTTCACTCCAGCTTTACATAGAATGTTTATTATATTTAATCTAACATAGCAACCGCCCATTGTTTCAGTATCCAGTATACACAGCCCATTGCTTCAGTCATAGATACATAGATACAGGTACATAGACAATAGGTGCAGGAGTAGGCCATTCGGCCCTTTGAGCCAGCACCGCCATTCAATGTGATCATGGCTGATCATCCACAATCAGTTCCCCGTTCCTGCCTTCTCCCTATGTCCCTTTATTCCACTAGCCCGAAGGGCTCTAACTCACTTTTGAATGCATCCAGTGAATCTGCCTCCGCTGCCTTCCGAGGCAGAGAATTCCACAAATTCACAACTCTCTGGGTGAAAAGATTTTTCCTCATCTCAGTTCTAAATGGCCTCCCCCTTATTCTTAAACTGTGGCCCCTGGTTCTGCCCATTGCTTCAGTCCAGCACGTTGTTTTAGTGCATGGTTATATGTAAAGTCACATCCTATCCTAGAGGCTGGGAATAAGACTCGGGAGCAGATGAAATTGTGATCTCAGGGCAGATTGCAGTGCAGAATGGAACAAGAGGACACAGTTGCACTCAGATGTGATGAGAAAGTGATCAGGGGTGACTGGGAGGGTCTGTGACCACTGGTGGAGGTCCAGTCCTTGAGGTTCCAAGATGACAGAGGCAGGTGTCCAATTGTGGCGACTGGGATTAATGTTTGAAGTGGCCGGGCATGCAGCAGGAACATGGTCCTTTGTTGTACTGTGGAAACAAACACTCCTCCACGCAAGACCCTCAACCCAAAACTCTGATATCTTCCCTTATATCTCAAAGTCCAAGAAAGTCAGAAGTGATCCATGGAATCAAGCAATAACAAGTTGTGTATCAGCCAGTTCACTGAATATTTACCAAAATTATATTGAAATTCCAAGTGGCAATGGGCCTTTAATTAGCAGCCTAGTTATTTACTTAGACAATTTGTACTGGTATATTCCTTCTCCTCTAATTTAGCATCGGGAGCAAGCTTTGCATGTTTGATTTTCAATAGATCTCATGTAAATTTGGAGGGATTGAAAAGACCTGGTTCTTTTTAGCTAATTATCTTTCATCTTCAAAGGCAAATTTACATGTCATTTAAAATTCAATCACTTGTTTTGAACATTTTGTTTGTAGTTGTCGGCAAGGGCCCCAGACAATCTTTCTGATGTTTTATTTATTGGAGGGATCTTTTTTCGCTTGTCCCTGTGTGTAAAAGTGTAGCACAAAGAAAGCATTGCCCTGTGGCAGATTGGAAATAAAACCCAATCAGTCATCATCGTATGTCCTGTTTTATTGCAGGAAACTTGACTTCACATTTATACTTCACAACCATTGTGAAAAGACAGAGGAAATTAAGCTTGCAGCTGAGCGCTAAAAAAAGTAGCTTCTTGTTTTTCGTTTCCCCAGGTTGCATCAAATGGATCATTTAAGTTATAGTGTTGTCTGTTTTAAATCATGGATCATCCATCTCATGTAAATGAGATGGATGATCCATAGTCAATTTGTCCCTTCCCACCCAAACCACCCCATCTCCGGGCACTTCCCCTTGCAACAACAAGAGATGCTACACTTGTCGCTTTACCTCCCCCCTTGACTCCATTCAAGGACCCAAGCAGTCGTTCCAGGTGTGACAGAGGTTCACCTGCACCTCCTCCAACCTCATCTATTGCATCCGCTGCTCTAGATGTCAGCTGCTCTACATCGGTGAGACCAAGCGCATGCTTGGCGATCGCTTCGCCCAACACCTCCGCTCGGTCAGGACTAACCAACCTGACCTCCCGGTGGCTCAGCACTTCAACTCCCCCTCCCATTCCGAATCCGACTTTTCTGTCCTGGGCCTCCTCCATGGCCAGAGTGAGTCCCACCGCAAATTGGAGGAGCAGCACCTCATATTTCACTTGGGCAGTTTGCACCCCAGCGGTATGAACATTGACATCTAATTTCAGGTAGTCCCTGCTTTCTCCCTCCTCCCCCTTCCCAGCTCTCCCTCAACCCACTGTCTCCACCCTTTCCTTTCTTCTTCCCGCCCCCCCACCCTCACATCAGTCTGAAGAAGGGTCTTGACCCAAAACGTCGCCTATTTCCTTCGCTCCATAGATGCTGCCTCACCTGCTGAGTTTCTCCAGCATTTTTGTCTACCTTCATCTATCTCTGCATAGTTACATGTCTCATCAATAAGTTTTCCTAATTTTCTGTAAATATAGGTCTTAACTGGGATATGATTACTTGTGTAAGAAAAAAACATATTTTGGCACATTCGGGCTGCTAGTAAGCGAGATTTGTATCTCAATAAATGCAAGGAATCAAGGGATTTGTCAAAGGTCATTCGGGATTTTAAAAAAACTGTATAAACTGTTAACTATTCTACCAATGAATTAATCTAGAATTCTGTCAACTCAATAGCTTCCTTTCTTGAGCACTTTATACGTAAAGACTATAAGGCACCAACACCATCCCAGTAGTGGTGTCATAGACTGATTATGTATAATCTGTCTGAAGAAGGGTCTCGACCCGAAACATCGGCCATTCCTTCTCTCCAGAGATGCTGCCTGTCCCGCTGAGTTACTCCAGCATTTTGTCTTATCTTTGGTTGTAACCAGCTTCAGTTCCTTTCTGCACATGTATAATTAGCTAACTCCCCAGCAGTTCAATTAGAAACACTGACAATGTGCAAAATTATTCAGGTATGTCCAATTCTCATAAAAAAAGGCAAACCCTTTTAGTTTAAGAAAGAACTGCAAATGCTGGAAAATCGAAGGTAGACAAAATGCTGGAGAAACTCAGCGGGTGAGGCTGCATCTATCGAGCGAAGGAAATAGGCAACGCTTCGGGTCGAGACCCTTGTTGTTGACTGAATGTAGCCCATTGCTACATTCAGTTCCCAGAATAACTTTACTCCACACCTTATGACAGACAATATTCTCTCTCTCTCTCTCTCTCTCTCTCTCTCTCTCATTCTCTCTCTCTCTCTCTCTCTCTCTCTCTCTCTCTCTCTCTCTCTCTCTCTCTCTCTCTCTCTCTCTCTCTCTCTCTCTTTCTCTCTCTCTCTCTCTCTCTCTCTCTCTCTCTCTCTCTCTCTCTCTCTCTCTCTCTCTCTCCCTCTCTCCCTCTCTCCTCTCTCTCTCCTCTCTCTCTCTCTCTCTCTCTCTCCCTCTCTCTCTCTCTCTCTCTCTCTCTCTCTCTCTCTCTCCCTCTCTTTCTCTTTCTCTCCCCCCCCCCCTCCCCCCAGAGAGTATTTGCCAGTCTCTCCATTTACCCTTAAGGAAAAAAATGAATGTCAACGCTGTCATTCATAATACAACCGTTTCTATTTGTGACTTTATTTTCTTGGGTTTCATAATGACGAAACATGTAAATAGGTAATTTTAATTATATCAGGCACAGAAATTGATCTTTTAATGTGAAGAATAGAGAGTACCAATTCGTCTTAGTGAAGATATTTCTATCATATTATATTTATATGAAATGCTGGCAGGAAGTGGGCTAATTGAAGAAAACTATGTTGAACGTTAAGGAATAAAGCTCCATAAAAGACAACATATTATGTACTTTTGAGGCAGAAGCTCTTAGTGAATGGTTTCACATTTCTGCCATTACGCGCCTAACCTCCAATGTAAAGTAATCTCAGAGGAAGATGCATTAAGGATGCATGTATGTAATTACAGCCAGTGCTATTGAGATCTGCCTTTGATATCCCTGAGAAGTAGTGCTGACTGCCTCATTTAGGTGCTTGCTTGCTGGTTGCCTTCAAAGGCAAAGCTATATTGAAGATGTGAAGTGCTTTTTAGATGCAATACAGTGCATTAGTGCTTCATATTCTCCAACTGGCCATGTATCAGAATAATGTACAGCGATTGATGGAACTAATAATCAAAGTGCACTGAAAACAACATTTAGTTTGATGCCGTGGCAAATCATTTCAATTTCTCCTGAATAAATCAAAATATTTTTGGAGCCACTTCTGTTATTGTTATTGCGGATTAATAAACTTACCTGAAATGTGTGAAATCTATATCAAAATGGATGATTCTTTTTCTGTTTAGTGTTGATTATTACAGACAACCCGGATTTGTCTGCAAAGAATAGGAGTAAACGGGTCCTTTTCACAAAGGCAGGCAGTGACTAGTGGGGTACCGCAAGGCTCAGTGCTGGGACCCCAGCTATTTACAATATATATTAATGATCTGGATGAGGGAATTGAAGGCAATATCTCCAAGTTTGCGGATGACACTAAACTGGGGGGGCAGTGTTAGCTGTGAGGAGGATGCTAGGAGACTGCAAGGTGACTTGGATAGGCTGGGTGAGTGGGCAAATGTTTGGCAGATGCAGTATAATGTGGATAAATGTGAGGTTATCCATTTTGGTGGCAAAAACAGGAAAGCAGACTATTATCTAAATGGTGGCCGATTGGGAAAGGGGGAGATGCAGTGAGACCTGGGTGTCATGGTACACCAGTCATTGAAGGTAGGCATGCAGGTGCAGCAGGCAGTAAAGAAAGCGAATGGTATGTTAGCTTTTATAGCAAAAGGATTTGAGTATAGGAGCAGGGAGGTTCTACTGCAGTTGTACAGGGTCGTGGTGAGACCACACTGGAGTATTGCGTACAGTTTTGGTCTCCAAATCTGAGGAAGGACATTATTGCCATAGAGGGAGTGCAGAGAAGGTTCACCAGACTGATTCCTGGGATGTCAGGACTGTCTTATGAAGAAAGACTGGATAGACTTGGTTTAAACTCTCTAGAATTTAGTAGATTGAGAGGGGATCTTATAGAAACTTACAAAATTCTTAAGGGATTGGACAGGCTAGATGCAGGAAGATTGCTCCCGATGTTGGGGAAGTCCAGGCCAAGGGGTCACAGCTTAAGGATAAGGGGGAAATCCTTTAAAACCGAGATGAGAAGAACTTTTTCACACACAGAGAGTGGTGAATCTCTGGAACTCTCTGCCACAGAGGGTAGTCGAGGCCAGTTCATTGGCTATATTTAAGAGGGAGTTAGATGTGGCCCTTGTGGCTAAGGGGATCAGAGGGTATGGAGAGAAGGCAGGTACGGGATACTGAGTTGGATGATCAGCCACGATCATATTGAATGGCGGTGCAGGCTCGAAGGGCCGAATGGCCTACTCCTGCACCTAATTTCTATGTTTCTGTGTTTCTATGTATTTGGCCTTTAATCATAAAAGATGGCTTCATTAACTAAAAATGATAATGTATGAAATGAACAATAAATTGTGGCAGAATTGTGCCATTTTGAGAGACAACAGGAGGCTGGTACTGTTACATTATCGTTGTAATCTTTTTACAACACATGAGTAAGAGCTTTCCAAAGAGGTAACAACATTGGCTTCAGAGGGAAACAGTTCAAAATGGCGCATCGTGTATCAGTTAATACCGAATAAGGGCGGCAAGGTAGCGCAACGGTAAAGCTACTGCCTTGCAGCTCCAGAGACCCAGGTTCGATCCTGACTAAGGGCGCCTGTCAGTACGCAGTTTGTACGTTCTCCCCGTGACTGCGTGGGTTTTCTCCAAGATCATCGGTTTCCTCCCACACTCCAAAGGGTGTGGGGAGTGAAATAAAAGCATTGACTTCCCGACAGACGGTGCGAGACTAGCCAGTGAATATGGGCCTCAAAGAATATTGTCCTTTTTTTTATCAAGATGCAGCATCTAGTACCTTGTCTTTGTAATATTAGAGGTGATCTTTCATCTTCCCAATCTACAGTGCTGAAAGATGAGCTAGAGGGTATATCGACATGCTAAATTATCAAAAGGCTTGCCGCAGACATTTTTCCTGTGGCATGAAAAAAGAATCAGTGTTTTTTGGAAACGTCATTCCTATCCAAATGCCCTTTGCTACATATTTTAGAGGTGACTGGACTACTGTAATACACTCTTCTACCAGGCAAAGCCCACTAACGATTTTTATGTAGACAAAAGTGCTGGAGAAACTCAGCGGGTGCAGCAGCATCTATGGAGCGAAGGAAATAGGCAACGTTTCGGGCCGAAACCCAAAGGGTTTCGGCCCGAAACGTTGCCTATTTCATAGAAACATAGAAACATAGAAATTAGGTGCAGGAGTAGGCCATTCGGCCCTTCGAGCCTGCACTGCCATTCAATATGATCATGGCTGATCATCCAACTCAGTATCACATACCTGCCTTCTCTCCATACCCCCTGATCCCCTTAGCCACAAGGGCCACATCTAACTCCCTCTTAAATATAGCCAATGAACTGGCCTCAACTACCCTCTGTGGCAGAGAGTTCCAGAGATTCACCACTCTCTGTGTGAAAAAAAGTTCTTCTCATCTCGGTTTTAAAGGATTTCCCCTTTATCCTTAAGCTGTGACCTCTTGTCCTGGACTTCCCTAACATTGGGAACAATCTTCCTGCATCTAGCCTGTCCAACCCCTTAAGAAGTTTGTAAGTTTCTATAAGATCCCCTCTCAATCTTCTAAATTCTAGAGAGTATAAACCAAGTCTATCCAGTCTTTCATCATAAGACAGTCCTGACATCCCAGGAATCAGTCTGGTGAACCGTCTCTGCACTCCCTCTATGGCAATAATGTCCTTCCTCAGATTTGGAGACCAAAACTGTACGCAATACTCCAGGTGTGGTCTCACCAAGACCCTGTACAACTGCAGTAGAACCTCTCTGCTCCTATACTCAATTTCCTTCGCTCCATAGATGCTGCTGCACCCGCTGAGTTTCTCCAGCACTTTTGTCTACCTTCAATTCTCCAGCATCTGCGGTTCATTCCTAAACACGATTTTTATGTGTCGGGGGGAACTGCAGATGCTGCTTTAAACTGAAGATAGGCACAAAAAGCTGGAGCAACTCAGCGGGACAGGCAGCATCTCTGGAGAAAAGGAAGAGGTGGCATTTCGGGTTGAGACCCATCTTCAGACTGCGGAAAGGACAACTGTCTACCAGAGAACAATTTTTATGTTCATTCATGAGACGTGGACATCAATGGTAAAACACAAAATCATGTCCATTCCAAATAGACCATGAACTCCAAGGAATCAATCACAAAGTGGGATGTGGCAGTGCCGCTGTCGTGGATGTTAACTTTTATGTAGTTGTGTGTCTTGTTGCTTATTTCCAGTATGACTGCATGGTACATCAAATTTCACTGCACTTTATTGTGTATGGGATGAATAAATCTGATTGATTGATTGTACCTTATATGGTACATGTGACAATAAATGACCGGTGAAGCATTGAAATAAAATTAATATATTAATAGATGCTAATATCAGTTTTATTTCTGGTATCCAAAGAATAGATGCATCAGAAAATAATCAGAAAAAGCTAAGCTAAGTTATTTTCAGTCAAGAAAAACAAACACAATAATCACCAAAGGTCCACAAAATTGCTGGAGAAACTCAGCGGGTGCAGCAGCTCAGTCCACAATAACCTACCTGAACTCCCGGTGGCTCAGCACTTCAACTCCCCCTCCCATTCCCAATCCGACCTCTCTGGCCTGGGTCTCCTCCATTGCCAGAGTGAGCAACACCGGAAATTGGCGGAACAGCACCTCATATTCCGCCTGGGCAGCTTGCATCCTGATGGCATGAATGTTGAATTCTCCCAGTTTTGCTAGCCTTTGCTGTCTCCTCCCCTTCCTTAACCCTCGAGCTGTCTCCTCCCATCCCCCCACCCTCGGGCTCCTCCTCCTCCCCTTTTTCCTTCCTTCTCCCCTCCCACCCCCCATCAGTCTGAAGAAGGGTTTCGGCCCGAAACATCGCCTATTTTCTTCGCTGCATAGATGCTGCTGCACCCGCTGAGTTTCTCCAGCAATATTGTGTACCTTCGATCTTCCAGCATCTGCAGTTCCTTCTTGAACACAATAATCACCAAATGGCGGATATATTTCAACCATGTTTGAATGGCGGAATAGACTTGATGGGGCCGAATGGCCTTATTCTACTCCTATGATTTTATTGCTGTTGTGAAACAAACAGAATAAAAGTATTGGTCTGCTTTTGTTGTACTTGGACCCCTTTGATTGTGAGAACTGGACATTTCAAATGGAATAGGAAATACTGCATTGCATTTCAATAAATCCTGCTCGGTTTTCAATAAATCTCTGCCTCTGCAAGCAACGGACCGAACAATTTGAAAAGAAAAATATGGTATAAATGGGGTGAAATTCCTCAGAAAAGATTTTTATAGACAACAGGTGCAGGAGTAGGCCATTCGGCCCTTTGAGCCAGCGCCGCCATTCAATGTGATCATGGTTGATCATCCCCAATCAGTACCCCGTTCCTGCCTTCTCCCCGTATCCCCTGACTCCGCTATTTTTAAGAGCCCTATCTAGCTCTCTCTTGAAAGCATCCAGAGAACCTGCCTCTACTGCCCTCTGAGGCAGAGAATTCCACAGACTCACCACTCTCACTCTGTGAGAAAAAGTGTCTCCTCGTCTCTGTTCTAAATGGCTTTCTCCTTATTCTTAAACTGTGGTCCCTGGTTCTGGACTCCCCCAACATCGGGAACAAGTTTCCTGCCTCTAGCGTGTCCAAGCCCTTAACAATCTTATATGTTTCAATGAGATATCCTCTCACCCTTCTAAACTCCAGAGTGTACAAGCCCAGCCACTCCATTCTCTTAGCATATGACAGTCCGGCCATCCCGGGAATTAACCTTGTAAACCTACGCTGCACTCCCTCAATAGCAAGAATGCCTTTCCTCAAATTAGGGGACCAAAACTGCACACAATACTCCAGGTGTGGTCTCACTAGGGCTCTGTACAACTGCAGAAGGATCTCTTTGCTCCTATATTCGATTACTCTTGTTATAAAGGCCAATTTTTGCTCCATTCTGCATTGCCGATATTTTTTAAGTAGATAAGTTACTGAGTGTGATTTGCTCCGAAGGCACTTTGGTAAAGGGGTGAGAATTGACCATCAGTGTAGATCACCTTGCCTGGTTGTTTTTCTGCTCGTTGCAGCTCAAAGCAAAGGTAGCAGAATAAGGGGCTTAAACATTTGTTTCTGATTGCGTCAATATTCCATGCTAATCTTTTCTTTTGAATACCAATAAGCTTTGAACCATTATAACACAGCACACTCGAGAACTAATCCGAGCCTAATCATATCACAATATGCAGCCATTTCTTCTTTGCAAATCTACTTTAAAATTATGAATCAATCTGAAAATATATTTCAATCAATGAACCCATCCCTGAAGTGCTTTAAAGGAATAGTGTTAGCAGTTGGCTGCTGTGTAAGCACCAGTTAAAAATTTATAATGGCAATTCTCAATTATTAAAATTTATGAGTCTTTCTAATAGCTTCGTCTGAACCCAACTAACCTACAATTCGATTATCCATCAAAAAACTCCAGTTAAAATTTCCATCAATATTTGTTGTCCTGAATGTTTTATCTTCGAAAGATACTTTAACATATTAGTAATTACATTAAAACGGATTGCTACATCAGTCTCATAAAACATTCACAATAAACATTCTAGAATTGATTTTTAACTGTTATTCCAGTTGCGGAAGAATGGTCATCTTGCAACCAATTTCTTTGACCATTCAACATGACAGGAACAAAATATCTTTAAACTTGAGCAAAACCAAAATAATGTTATTTGGTAATTGCTGATCAATTACACAAGCAAATATAAAGATAAATGGGGTTGAAATTGAACAAGTTCATGAAAATAACTTTCTTGGGGTTATAATGGATGATAGAATCAGCTGGAAATCACACATTAAACATGTACAATCCAAACTGTCAAAAAGCATTTCTGTATTACACAAAGTTAAGCAGGTTCTGGATCACAAATCACTCCGCATTCTCTACTGTTCACTAATCTTACTCTATTTAAATTACTGTGCAGAAGTCTGGGGCAATAACTATAAAAGTTCGCTACATTCATTAACCATTCTGCAAAACAGAGCAATACGTATTATTCACAATGTCAGGTATCTGGGTCACACTAATCCATTATTATTACAGTCAACATTATTAAAATTAGAAGATTTGGTTGCATTTAAAACAGCACAGATAATGTTTAGGGCCAAAAATAAAAACTTACCTGGAAATATACAAAAATTATTCAATGAGCAAGTTGGGGGTTATAATTTAAGAAGAATAGTTAATTTTAAGGTACAAAGAGTCCGCACGACCAGAAAAACTTTTGTCTGTGGAGTAGGATTGTGGAACAGTTTGAATGTGGAGTTAAAGCAATGTCCAAATATGAACCAGTTCAAAATGACATTCAAAAAACTTTTTTTCACAAGGTACAGGGATGAAGGGGATGGTTGACAAACAGGGGGTTAATGTTTATTTATTATTTTATTTATTTTTTATTTATGTTTCTTGGTTACTTCATACATATTACTTGTATGTGTATATCAGTTGTATATATATATAATGTCTGTATGCATCTCTAAAAATTGTCTAGGGTATTATTATCATTAATTAATTAATTATTAAATATGGAAGAAGGGTTTAGGGAGAAGGGGTGAGATTAAATAAGTTATTTTTCTTCTCACTCCTTTTCGAGCTTGTAAAGAAAAAATATGGAACATTTAAATTTTGCTTTATGCTTTTCACTGCTTTGCAAATATTGCCTGGAATGTCCAATTGTTTGACTACTTCGAATTTGTTGTTGTTATTTATTCCTATTTATGTCTTTACTTGTTCGGAACAAATAAACAAACAAACACATAAATAAATAAATAAATAAATAGATTCACGAGGAAAATCCGTAAAAAAAACATTGAAAAGAATTGAGGTATGTTGATTATTTGCATTACAATCCGCAAGGCAGCTATTGTATCTTCTTAGAGATACAGCGTGGAAACAGGCCCTTCGGCCCACCGAGTCCGCGCCGCCCAGCGATCCACGTGCATTAACGCTACCCTACAAACACTAAAGGGCCTGTCCCACTTAGGCAACCTTATTTGCGAGTTCAGGAGACTCTGTGCTCGCCACAAGCTCACCTCATGATCACCGCATGTTCGCTGGTGGTCTCTGGTGAGTCTCCTTCATGGTCGCGAGGAGTTCCCGCATTCTGGGAACTAGTCGCGGCCTCAGTATGGTCGCAGCAAATTTTTCAACATGTTGAAAATTTTTCCCCGACCAAAAATTGGTCGCCATGGAGAAAATCGCTACTTTTGTAGTCATAGGGTGCAGTTGTAGTGGGGTGGCCATGTGGTTGTGGGTAGTCAAGGTAGTTGTAAGTGGTTTTAGTTAATCACCTTTGCTGACCGGGCATTTTCATTGGCTCATTGGGGGAAAAAAACGTAAGCACGAGTTTTCAGAACCAAGGATAACCGATCGGTAATGTTAAATGTTCGCCAAACTTCACAGCTGTTTATCTCTGGCTTATTAAAGTTGTCTGGCTTCTTAAAAGTGTTTCCAATCCTTCTCCCTCCCTTCTCCCCCGTTCTCCCCCCCCCCCCCCCCCCTCCTCCCCCCCTCCTCCCCGCTCTTTTAAAGGACTTACCGTACACTGTGCCAGCCGTCTTTTACCTTCCTGTTCATCGCGGGTATCACCTTGGCTTCGCACCATGTGAATTTCAGACAGCGCTCCCGCTGCTTTCCATGACCTCCACCTTTGCGGTGTGTGTGTGTGTGTGTTGCGTGCGTGCATGCTGCGTGCGTGCGTGCGTGTGTGTGAGTGTGTGTGTGTGTGCGTGCGTGCATGCTGCGTGCGTGCATGCGTGCGCGTGTGTGTGTGTGTATAACGTGCGTGTGTATGTGTGTGTGTAGAAGTGTAACGTGCGTGCGTGTGTGTTGAAGTGTATAACGTGCGTGCGTGCGTGTGTGTGTGTGCGTGCTTGCGTGAGTGTGTAGAAGTGTATAACGTGAGTGCGTGTGTGTGTGTGTGCGTGCGTGTGTGTGTGTGCGTGCGTGCATGCTGCGTGTGTGTGTGAGTGTGTGTGTGTGTGTGTGTGTGGTGTGTGTGTGCGTACATGCTGCGTGCGTGCGTGCGTGCGTGCGTGTGTGTGTGTGTGCGTGCATGCTGTATGCAGCGTGCGTGTGTACGTGTGTGTGTGTGTGTGCGTACATGTGCGTGTGTACGTGTGTGTGTGTGTGTGTGTGTGTGCGTGCATGCTGCATGCGTGCGTGTGTGTGTGTGTGTGTGTGTGTGTTCCGTGTTGACGGCTATTCCAGCTCGCGCACCCTAGCTTGAAGGTTGCAGACAGTCCGCTGAAAAGTGGCGTAAGTGGGACGGGCCCTTAAGGACAATTTACATGTCATGGAAAACCGATTAACCTACAGACCTGGACGTCTTTGGAGCACGTTGTTGATCAGTGTCTTGCATGAAGCTCGGCACGAAACTATGTATGGCCAGTTATTGGGGGGAAAATGATGATTCCGTTTTGTAGGATATGGTGCTCAATAGCTGACCGACTAAAATAATCTGAGTGTTGTTATACTGTATTGTTAAATGGATCTCACGGTGACCTTGTCATGAGTGGGGTTCCAAAAAGCTGTCTTGAAGTTATTGATGTTAATTATTTTCTTTACTGATTGACAAGAGACTTGTTAAATTCACTGGCGCAGATATTTGTGCAAAAATTACTGATTCAGGCCAAATGTGCAGTTGATTTGGATGTGATATGGGTCGGCTATGCAGCAAAACCTATTGATGTGAGTAAACCAAATAAATGCCACAGAAGGCTGCGGAGGCCAAGTCAGTGGAGATTTTTAAGGCAGAGATAGATACATTCTTGATTGGTACAGGTGTCAGAGGTTATGGGGAGAAAGCAGGAGAGTGGAGTTAGGAGGGAGAGATAGATCAGCCATGGCGGAGTAGACTTGATAGGCCAAATGGCCTAATTCTACTCCTTTCACTTATGACCTTATGAAAAGCAGTGTGATGCCTTTGGGGTTATATTTCAGACAGCCAATGTCATGCAGGAATACCTATTTGTGGGATTGGTACTGATTTATTATTGTTATGTGTATCGGGATTGTGAGAATTTTTTTTGCGTGCTATTAATGCTACATATACCACACATGAGTAAAATCAAGAATATACAACAGGTAGTACAAAGAGACCACCATGTAGAATATAATATTTCAGCATTATATTGTTGACAGTTACTGAGAAAGTGCAAATTAAAAAAAGTGCAAGGTCTTAAGTGAGGTAGGTTGGGAGATCAGTACCACACCCTAGCCGTGTAGGAAGGAACTGCAGATGCTGCTTTAAACTGGAGAGAGACACAAAAAGCTGGAGTAACTCAGCGAGTCAGACACCATCTCTGAAGAGAAGGAATAGGTGACGTTTCGGGTCGAAGCCCTTCTTCAGACTGGGTGTCTGGGTCTATTCTGAGGAAGGGTCTCGACCTGGAACGTCACATATACCTTTTCTCCAGAGATGCTGCCTGACCCGCTGAGTTACTCCAGCTTTTTGTGTCTACGCCTAGCTTCTGTTCAGTAGTCCGATTACAGCGGGGAAGAAGTTGTTCCTGCATCTGTCAATGTTATCAATGGATCAATTCCCTCAGTGGGAACGATGTACAAGGTGAGACTCCATGTTTCTGACACACATCAGTGGAGTAGGTTGGTCTTTACAACAATCCCGTAGCTTCTTGCCCATTGTTACAAAGCCTTGATTTTGTCTTCCACATTACTTGAGTTGGTCACTAATTACTTGATTCTGAATCCCACAGTCACAAGGCTGTTGATCAGTAGTGGACAAGTCTGGTTGCTCATCCAGTAACTTGGCCATTGTCATACTTAAGTGAAGCAGAACAGTTGCCACACCTGTGAGGTTGCTGCGTTTTGGATGAAACTTTAAACCAATATCCTGTCCATCAAGATGCAGGACAGAACACCACAGGAGACCCTTCTTCCCAGGGCTATCAAACTGTACAACTCCTCCCCCTTCTGTCTTGGGATAGACTGACCCCCCCCCCTCCGCCAATCTTTGCACATCCCCAATCCTTTCCACTCATCACTTTAATGCCATGTTTCATGTACCTTGTGTTGTATGACCGTTGGCAGATCAATTTCCCTCCTGGGATAATTAAGTTATATCATATCGTGTTGAATTAAGTTGCAGTGCATTATTTGTAGAAAATTGTGGGAATTATCCCCAAAGTCCTATTTGATAATTGGTGCCTTTCTCAATACTAGAGCGCATGACCTGGTCATGACTTCACTGCTGTCCATGGGAACATTTGCTTTGTGCAAATTGGCTGCTAGTTTGCAACAATGCAACTCGGAGTACTTTAGATGCACATTGATTATAAAGAACTTCAAGACATGATGAAGGATGATAATAATCAAGGATGTGTCACACCCTGGCCACTCCCTCTTCTCCCATCAGGCAAAAGGTATACATGTGTGAAAACGCACACCTCCATATTCAGGGTCAGTTTGTTCCCAAATCTGAGGAAGGACGTTATTGCCATAGAGGGAGTGCAGAGACGGTTCACCAGACTGATTCCTGGGATGTCAGGACTGTCTTATGAAGAAAGACTGGATAGACTTGGTTTATACTCTCTAGAATTTAGGAGGTTGAGAGGGGATCTTATAGAAACTTACAAAATTCTTAAGGGGTTGGACAGGCTAGATGCAGGAAGATTGTTCCCGATGTTGGGGAAGTCCAGAAAAAGGGGTCACAGTTTAAGGATAAGGGGGAAATCCTTTAAAACCGAGATGAAGAGCTTTTTTCACACAGAGAGTGGTGAATCTCTGGAACTCTCTGCCGCAGAGGGTAGGCGAGGCCAGTTAATTGGCTATATTTAAGAGGGAGTTAGATATGGCCCTTGTGGCTAAGGGGATCAGAGGGTATGGAGAGAAGGCAGGTACGGGATACTGAGTTGGATGATCAGCCATGATCATATTGAATGGCGGTGCAGGCTCGAAGGGCCGAATGGCCTACTCCTGCACCTAATTTCTATGTTTCTATGTTTCTATGTTCCCAGCTGTTATCAGGCAACTGAATCAACCTACCACAACCAGAGGGCAGTGCAGAACTACTATCTACCTCTTTGGTGACCCTCGGGCTATCATTGATCGGGCTTTGCTGGCTTTTCCTTGCACTAAACGTTATTTGTTTATCATGTATCTATACACTGTAAACGGCTCGATTGTAATCATGTATTGTCTTTCTGCTGAATGGTTAGCACGCAACAAAAACTTTTCACTGTACCTCGGTACAGGTGACGATAAACTAAACTAAACTGATGAGGTCATGCGTTGCATAAATATACAGCTCTTTGCTTTCATCCTCCTTTTGTGTGAAATTGTTCACTTCCCGGGCATTCTGTCTCCTTCTACGCCCAAACTGAAGCTTAGAGACTGCAGATGCTGCAATCTTGATCAGAAAAGGAACTGAGCGTGTAGACTGGCCGGGTGGTGTTGAGTTGTTGGGACCCTTCTCCAGGCCACTGGGTATTGTTTTTGGTTTACCATCAGTTAGATCATCAGTACTTTGGTCTACCAATTGGACAGATATTAAACTGAGTTCTTGAAAAGGAGCTTGGGATAGGTGGCAGCCACAATGACGCCACTTGTAGCAAGTGGCCATATGAGCAGTACATCAGTTACAACAGAGCAGTTTTATATCTGCGCTATGAATATGAGGTTACCAAACGGGAAAAGTAATCGCAATCACAATAATACTTTATTAGCCAAGTACGTTTTGCAACATGCGAGGAATTTGATTTGCCATACAGTCGTACCAATAAAAAGCAACAGAACACACAAAATACATTTTAACATAAACATCCACCACAGTGACTCCTCCACATTCCCCACTGTGATGGAAGGCGAAAAAAAGTTCAATCTCTTCCCTTCTTTGTCCACCAGAGGTCGGGGGTCTCGAGCCTTTCGTTGGCGGGACAATCTTACTCCCGTAGCCGCGGCGGCGGGCCTCCTCGTCGGGGCGATTTAGCTCCTGCATCCGGGGGGGGGGGGGGGGGGGGGGGAATCTCAGCTCCACCGCGCCGGGTGATCTACCCCGGGTTGAATGTCGTACGGCTTTTCGCAGTTCCCGACGTCAGTTTCAACCCGAGACTACGAGCTCCTTGATGTTAAACTGTGTAGGAAGGAACTGCAGATGCTGGTTCACACCGAAGATAGACACAAAATGCTGGAGTAACTCAGCAGGACAGGCAGCATCTCTGGAGAGAAGGAATGGGTGACGTTTCGGGTTGAGGCTCTTCTTCAGACTGCGAGTCAGGGGTGAGGGAGACACAGAGATAAGGAATAGTAAGGTGTGAAAAGAAGACATCCCAGCAGTGTGAATATCGTCTTCTCTAACTACAAGTAACCCTTGCTTTCCTTCTCTCTCCATCCCTCCCCCTTCCAAGTTCTCCGACCAGTCTGGCTGTCCACCTGATAACATTTTATCTGCTTTCTCCTATCTAACAATGATCTATTCTCCATTGTCCTTGATGCTACATCTCTTTTGATGTGTCGTACTAACCCCTGACTAGTACGGGTGCCAGGGGTTATGGGGAGAAGGCATGGGAATGGGGTTGAGAGGGAGAGATAGATCAGCCATGATTGAATAGCAGAGTAGAAACGATGGGTTGAATGGCCTATTTCTGCTCCTTGAAATTATTAACTGAGACAATTTATGAAGTCCCAGTCAAATTTATGAAGTCCCAGTTTGACTTGAGAATTAAGGGACTGAAGTTTAGGGGGAACTTCTTTACTCAGAGAGTGGTAGCTGTGTGGAATGAGCTTCCAGTGAAGGTGGTGGAGGCAGGTTCGTTTTTATCATTTAAAAATAAATTGGATAGTTATATGGATGGGAAGGGAATGGAGGGTTATGGTCTGAGCGCAGGTATACGGGACTAGCGGAGATTATGTGTTCGGCACGGACTAGAAGGGTCGAGATGGCCTGTTTCCGTGCTGTAATTGTTATATGGTTATATGGTAATATTGAGGAAATTAATGTCACCCTGTACAACCCTGTGTTGTGTTTGCATCTTGCCATAACCTGCGTACATATCTGTGTCTTTATCTCTCACTGGCTGCTGGGAAGACTGAGGTGTAACTGTGTCACAGTGATTGCAGTTTTTCACAGCTCTACACATATTGTCCCACTAGACGAACCTTCCAACTTCACTTTAGATATCACCTACATTCTACAAATCAATGGTGTCCTATCTTGCCACATGTGACTCTTCACTGGATGTGCAATGGTTCTAAAACTCCTCTGAAATCATCTTCTAACTTATTCTCCGTGACATTGACTGCATTGGTGCTGCTGACTGCATTGGTGCTGAATTCATTCATTTGCACCACATATGCTACTGACTTCTATCCTGCCCCTCAGACCATCCCTGACACATCTCTCATTTTTCTGCATCTCCGTGTTTCCACCATGGAAGACACGCACGGCACGGTGGCGCAGCGGTAGAGTTGCGGCCTTACGGCGCCAGAGACCCGGGTTCGATCCCAACCACGGAGCTTGTATGTTCTCCCCGTGACATATGTGGGTTTTCTCCAAGATCTTCAGTTTCCTCCCACACTCCAAAGCCGTACAGATCTGTAGGTTAATTGGCTCAAGTATAAGTGTAAATTGTCCCTAGTGTGTAGCTAGTGTGCCGGGATCGCTGGTCGGTGAGGACTCGGGGGAACGGGACGAAGGACCTGTTTCTGCGCCGTGTCTCTAAACTAAAGTAAATTAAACAAATGATCCACCGATAGCTGCTGTAAACCCACTGACACGCATCTACCTGAACTACACATCCTCTCACCTTATCGCTTGTAAGCAGTGCCGGATTTATGTATAAGCTAAACAAGCTATAGCTTAGGGCTGCCACTTTCTAGGGGGCCCCCTGAAAAAATTGATGGGCCTTGGTATACGGTAATACGGTAGGCGGCGCGACTCTCGTCAACAGCGGCCTCTGCAGCCCGTCTGTGTTTTTATTTTTTTTTGTCTATGTTTTTATGTAGTTTTTGTCATTTTTTGTTGGGGTATGTGTGTGGTGGGGTGGGGGTGGGGGTGGGGTGGGAGGGAGGGGGTAACTTTTAATCTCTCCCTGCACGGGAGACCCGACCTTTTCTTTGTCGGGTCTCCGTTGTAGTTGGGGCTGCAACGAGGAGCGGCCTCCAACAGGAAGAGACCGGGGACTCTGGTACCGACTACCCACCTCACCGTCGCAGAGCTGGCCAAGTCCAGAGCGGGTGGAGCGGTGGTGGAGCGCTGCTGCTCTACCGCTGCGCCACTGTGCCGTACGTGTCTTCCACGGTGGAAACACGGAGATGCTACCCCCCTCTCTCCATCCCTCCCCCACCCAAGTCGCAAAGTTGTCTTGTTGAGTCTCATTGGCTGTACTCTTTCTCACCCAGCCCACAGCTAACAATGACCTGTTTCCTTCAACATTGTTACATTTTTGCAAATCTTTCATCCATCTGCTCTATATCTCTCTACATCACCATCTATATCTCTCGTTTCCCTTTCCCCTGACTCTCAGTCTGAAGAAGGGTCTTGTCCCGAAACGTCACCTGCTGCCTGTCGCGCTGAGTTACCCAAGCATTTTGTGTCTATTTTCGGTTTAAACCAGCATCTGCTGTTCCTTCCTACCTACTCCTAAGCATCTGTCAAATGCTGTCCACATTGCCCCCTTCTGTGCTATTCTACTGGGTAGAAATATAGATCAAATGATGCAACACATCAACAGGCTATTTAGCTCACTGTCTCCAATATCTACATACATTAATCTCACTGAACAACACTTTGTGCTATGCACTGGCAATTTGTGTGTGTCCAGATGCTTCTTAAATGGTGTGAGAATCCCTCCCCTCACCACAGTCTCAGACAGTACCTACCAGAGTCCAGCTATCCTGAATGAAAAGCTCTTTACTTATATCCCTTCCAAATCGAGGGCGCCGATTGGATGAGAGAAACGTTGGTCAGCAGGCAGTGGGCGGGACATGAAGATTCAGTGCGATGATTGGAGGAGGGAGTTGTCGGTCCGAGGCGGAAGTAAGGGGGTGGGACTGAGGGTAATGCGCAGTGATTGGAGGAGGGAAACGTACTGTGGAGCAAAGATCATAGAGCGGAGCTTAAATCGGCCCGTTTGCGGGGTATTTCATCGCCCGGCGCGGCTTAAAATCGGCCGTGGGATCTTCCACCGCCCCACGGTCAAATTGCTGCGTCGAGGCTCCCGATGTTGAAGCCCCCGCCAGGCAACGGAAGATCCCACGGCCAGTTTTAAGCCGATTGGAGCCCCACGATTCGGGGCGGACATTGCTGCAGTCACCAGGTCAGCTCCCGATGTTTCCGTCCGCAGGGCCCACGGCCGAAGCCTCGCGCACGTGTGTGTGCGCACGTGCGGCCACCAAGAAATTGCGTTCCCCCCCCCCCCCCCCCCATGTTTTGTCAGCGATTTCCGCCCCTGTTTACGTATTAATCAAACCTCCTGTACGCTGTTACAAAACATGCTGAGCGGGTCAGGCAGCACCTCTGGAGAACATGGATTGGTGATGTTTCGGGACAAGACCCTTCTTCAGACTGAGAGTCAAGGGAAAGGGAAACGAGAGATATAGATGGTGATGTAGAGAGATATAGAACTAATGAATGAAAGATTTGCAAAAAAGTAACAATGATAAAGGAAACAGGCTGTGTGGTAAGTGGGTAAGAATACAGACAATGAGACTCAACAAGACTACTTTGAAACTGGTACGACTTGGATGGGGGACGGATGGAGCGAGAGGGGATACAAGTTAGAGAAGCCAATATTCCTACAGCTGGGCTGTAAGCTGCCCAAGCATAATGTGAGATGCTGTTCCTCCAATTTGCGTTTGGCCTCACTCTGACCACGGAGAGGCCGAGGACAGAAAGGTCAGTGTGGGAATGGGAAGGGGAGTTAAAGTGTTTGGAAACTGGGAGATCAGGTAGGTTCAGGAGGACTGAGTGAAGGCGTTCAGCGACACGATCATGTTTGGTCTGGCCGATATACGAGTCCACACCTTGAACAATATATCTGAGTAAAATATCATTTGGATCTATGTAAAATTAATGTTCTTGTTTTGAATAGACCCTTTCTATTTCTGGGAGACCATGCTTAGTCTGTAACTTTGAATCTGGAGTATTCATAATGAATCCATTTAGCGAATGCAAGTTACTTTCATACTGACTTTCCCTGGTATTTCTAAATTTACATTATCGGGCCCTTGTAAATGTTTGCCATATGGGTGGGATATTTTCATTACTTCGTTATTTGAGTGACTTTGGCAATTTAAGAGTCCGCACTTTCAACAACGGATACAGTAGATGAGATTGGAGGAGGTGCAAATGAACCTTTGCCTCACTTGGAAATACAGATGTGAGACAGAAGGATTGAAGAGTTAAGAATTGTGAAGCTGGAGGAAGGAATAGAAGCAGAAGTGGGGGGGGGAGGTGACAAAACAGATGCGAGTCCAGTTGGGGCACGGGGGAAGGGGGGGTGGGAGTGAAGAAGGGGGGTGGGGTGGGGCAATTCATGTTTTAATGAGAATTCAATGCTCATTGGATTGTATGCGGAGTACAATGTGCTGTTCCTCCAGTTTGCATGTGGCCGCACTCTGGCAATGGGGGCAGAAAGGACAGTATGGGAATGGGAAGATTAGCAAGCGGGAGATCCAGTAGGCCTTGACAGACCGATACACTGTCTTTAGCTCAGCAGTCAACAGGGTGAAGTGCCATGGGATGTTCGTTTGATGGTAATGACACTATATGACATATAAAGTGTCAGTTTAAAAACTCTCTGCATTTTCTAATGTTAATTTCTGAGCCTATGGTAGAGTTGCTGCCTTACAGCGCCGGAGAACCGGGTTCAATCCCGACTACGGGTGCTGTCTGTACGGAGTTTGTACATTCTCCCCGTGACTGCGTGGGTTTTCTCCGAGATGTTTGGTTTCCCCCCACACTCCAAAGATGTACAAGTTTGTAGGTTAATCAGCTTGGTAAATGTAAAATCGTCCCTAGTGTGTAGGATGGTGTTAATATGTGGGGATCGCTGGTCGGTGTGGACAGTGGGCCAAAGGGCCTGTTTCCGCGCTGTATCTCTAAACTAAACTAAACTAAAGATGAACCTTGTGGTAGGGATGAAGATGTCCTGGTTGGGTTGCTTCTGGGCCTGGCCAAGCTGGCCATCCGCGAGTCACAGCGCCAGACGGTGGAGGGCTCTACCCGAGCCGGCTGCCTGCCCTTTTCCGGGGATATGTCCGTGCCCGGGTGGGGTTATAAAGGGAATACGCCCAGTCTACGGGCGCCCTGAGGTAGTTCCGGGACCGCTGGGCTCCGCAGGGTGTAGAATGTATCCTCAATAAGGATTGTAACATAGTTGTATAATATTTATTATGGATATATGTTTATATTGTATTATGGTGGTGGGTTCGGGCTTGTTTTATTGTACTGTAAATATTAATTTTTAATAATTGAATACATTTTTGTATTTAAAAAAAAGATGGACCTTGTAACAATTATTTTATAAAATTAAAGTATTGCTACTGGAAAATTGGTGGGATTGTTCTTATATTTATGAACATGGTACCACACAGAGGATAACCTCCAGGCTAGATCCAACTATACTCTCTAGCTCACATCAATGCTGCATTTTGCATTTGATACGACCGCTAGCAATCATTGCCTCTCAGTTCGGTCAGTGACTAATGGGGAGAGGTTTTTGCAATTGTGGCTACTCTCCTGTCTGGGGTTCCTGTTGTCAAGCTATTAGCTGCAGCAATCTGTGTTACAATCTGAGCAATAAATACCACAAGGAAGATTTTTTGAAGTGCGTTGCGTTTGTATTAATGTACACCAAATACTGGAGTAACTCAGCGGGACAGGCAGCATCTCTGGAGAGAAGGAATGGGTGACATTTCGGGTCGAGACCCTTCTTCAGACTGCAGATGTGTCTCAACCCAAAACGCCACCCCTTCCTTCTCTCCAGAGATGCTGCCTGTCCCGCTGAGTTACTCAGCCTTTTTTTTATGTTTTATTATCTATTTATTAGAAGTAAGTACAGTAATGTGGCACCAAGGTGCCAAACATATGTTGGCATGTTACATTTTATGTACTGCTTCAGTTTTCTTTTTTTTTCAATAATAAAAGAGAGAAAGAGAGAATAGATGTTAGAAAATAGAAAAACGTGGATGTATGGTGTGTGAAAAAGAAAAGGGAAGAAAGAGAGAAAGTGAGAAAAGAAAAAGGAGAGAGAAAGGGAAAGAGTAGAAAGCAAGAGAAAGGAGATAAGTATTTAAATTCTTGACCATCTTTCACCCAGTCCTGAACCAATTGGTTTTTACGATTCTGTTGCACCATATGCTTCCAAGAAGTCGATAAATGGAGACCACCTCGTTAAGAATTGGTCTGGTTTATCTATTAGGAGGAATCGCATTTCTTCAAGATGTGCTGTATCCAACATATTTATAATCCACATTTTAAGCGTTGGTATGGGTGTATTTTTCCAAAATTTAAGTATACGTTTTTTTTGCCATTATTAACCCATAATTAAAAAATGAATTTTGAAATGTGTTCAATTTGTTCCCATCTCCCGTTACTCCAAGTATAATCATTTCAGTGTTAGGCTCCATTTTTATCTTGAATAATTTTGTAAATATTTCAAAGATATCGCTCCAGAATTTATGAAATTTTATGCAGGAAACAAAAGAGTGTGTTATAGTACTCCAGCCTTTTGTGTCTATCTTCGGTTTAAACCAGCATCTGCAGTTCCTTTTGTATAAATGTACTTTGGTTATATGTAACAGTTTATGCCTCTCTATATCCTTTGCAGAATGAAGAACAAACTGTGGTATTTTGAATTTGGAACAACGGAGACATTTTCTGCTACTTGCAAAAAGTTAAATGAATTTATAGAAGTGGAGGTGAGTATCTGATTTTCCTTTCACCAGTATTTCATAAGTGTCTAAAGAGAAAAAAACACAGAGGAATTAAACTCTAAGAAGTTAACTGAAAGAAACGGCATTTCGTTTGGACCTCAAGGGGTCCAAATGACAATTAAATGTATCTTGTATCTTGTATCTTGTATCGTGAAATCGTTGAACGTGAGCTGTAACCTGCTCGGCTGCAGGGAGATGAAAGGCAGGTAAAAGTATTACTTGTAAACCCTTTGAACGTTTCCCAAGAACGGTCTAAACTTGGAGCATCACGTACACATGCCAATGGACATACCTTCCTCTACTGAGAATCTTCTGTGTAAAATTTGGAAAGCAGCAATCAAGAACGGATAGTAAACCAATAAGGCCCACCTTGCATTATTCGCTCCACATTGTAAATTTGAGCTGAATGAAGTTCTTTGCAAAGGTTATGCACTTTGCTTAAGATGTGATTTACTGACACATCAAACTATTAATAACAATTCCAAAAAATGACTTCCAATTTCCTTGAACTTGGATCCACAGTTCACCAGGCCCCCTCCTTAATGCGTACCATCTGGACGGGGAATGAATAACTGCAGATGTGCTCAAACCCCTCGTGTTCTCTCCTATACTTGCCCAAGGGATGCTGCGAATCGTTGCATCACTAAAAAGATACTAAATACACCCAAAAAAGAAAGGAGAATTATGTAAGTTGCTCACCATCTGCCCAGCGCTATGTTACTTTACAAGCCATTGTCGTCTTAAACTTTAAACTGGGTGTAAAATACTGCAGAGGTGTCTTCATTTTGTGAATTAAACCCATCATCCTGGCTGTCAATTTTAATCGAGCAATCTGCAGATTTATTTAGAGGAACCTGATTGTGCTGTTTGCAGGTCACTGCTTCACACTTTACCACATGTTCTTTCCGGCTGTGAATCAACTAATGTGCCTATTTTAACCTGTTTTGCTCATACAGTATCAACTTGTAAGGGATACTAGGAATCGGTGTTGTTTTGCTTCCAAAAAAAATTCACAAGCCTCAGAACAGTAGTTAGGAATGATTTTCCAGAGCTGGAACTCGTTTTGGCTGGGGGGGGACCCATTTCCTCGTTCAGCTTTGTATAAACAAAGAAAGGCTCCAGTTAGAAAACACGGAGCCGAGACGTTTCACCAGCTGAGATTTTAATTTTAATTAGCTTAAAGAAATGTCATTTAAATTCGAGAAGTTGACAAAAATAAATGTCCGTTGGTTCCCTCGTCTCTCATCAGTTGATTGAATTTACGATTACAACAGCTTTCAGGAACAGCTTTATATGTCTGGATGTTTTTATTGGAAAGGAGGCAAAATGTTACAATGAGACTGCTTCACCTGAAGGAGAAAAAGAAAATCCTCGGGTTCCTGTTATGGTTTGCCAAAGCCAAGGAATTCTCTGGGGTCACATAAAGTCTGGCTTCAAGTTGACCTCATCCCTAAGTAGCTAATGACAGGACAGGATCCAAGTATCAGCCAGATCTGTGCTCTCTTCAGTAGAGCTCTTCTGGAAACAATATTTGTCTGGAGATCGACACAAAATGCTGGAGTAACTCAGCGGATCAGGTAGCATCTCTGGGAAGAAGGAATGGGTGATGTTCAGGGTCGAGACCCTTCGTCAGATCTGATTCAGTCAGATTTTCATTTGATCCGGAGGGTCAAATGAAATGAAAGTCTGACTTGCTTTCTCACCCACTATAATCAAATCATCTCTCTGTGATGTGAGAATATCATTCAAAATGTATCTCACGTCAGAAGCTAATACTCACTCACAAGTGAGGCGAAGTAGTGGTGAAGAATGTCTGACATGTCAGAGTGGAACACACACACACACACACACACACACACACGGGGGCCAGGGAAAGCGGGGGAATGCTGTCTGAAATTGACATGGCGCAAAGCCAAGGACATACCGCGATGAACAGGAAGATTAAAATGGGTAGCACAGTGTTCGGTAAGTCCTTTAAAAGAGCGGGGGGGGGGGAGGTGGGAAGGGGGGAAGGGAGAGAGAAGGATGGGGGGTGGGGGGGGGGGTGAGGGGAGAAGGAGTGAAGACACTTTTAAGAAGCCAGACTTTTAAACTTTTAAGCGGGCAGCCAGAGATACACAGCTGTGAAGTTTAGCGGGCATTTAACATTACTGGTCAGTTATCCTTGGTACTGAAAACTCGTGCTTAAGTTAGTTTTTCCCCCAATGAGCCAATAAAAATGCCCGGTCAGCAAAGGCGATTAACTCAAACTACCTACGACTTCCTCGACTCCCTACAACTACATGGCCACCCCACTACAACTGCAACTACGACTACAGGATTATCGATTTTCTCCATGGTGACCAATTTTTGGTCGCAGAACATGTTTAAAAATTAGCGGCGACCATACTGAGGCCGCGACTGGTTCCCAGAATGCGGGAACTCCTCGCGATCATGAAGGAGACTCATCAGAGACCACCAACGAACGTGTGGCGACCATATGGCGAACATGAGGCGAACGCAGAGTCTCCTGCACTCGCCTAAAATGTTGGCTAAGTGGGACAGGCCTGTAACGAGACATCAAAGTAGATGAGGCTCAGTGAAGGTGACAACGAAGCAAACAGATAATATTTAATCAGGACAGTCTGACAGGTCGGAGAACTGGGAATGGGGAGGGATGGAGAGAGGGGGAAAGCAAGGGTTACTTGAAGTTAGAGAAGTCAAAGTTCATCCCGCTGGGGTGTAAGCTGCCCAAGCGTAATAGCATCTGCAGGTCCTTCCTACACCTGCCCCATTCACCTCCTCCCTCACCGCCACTCACGTGCCTCTACAGCCCTTCCAGGTGAAACAAGGTTGACAAGAAAGTTAAAGTTAGCCCTCGTTCAAAGGAGAAGGCAATGTCACCAAAGAAAACAGCTAACCTGAGGATCGGGAAAGAAATGCCACAACTTGAATGGGCATAAAGGAGTTGATAATGAAAGGAAAAGTAGAAATATGAGATTGTCTAGCACGGATCATCAGAAACAGCCAGTGCAACCATGCAAATGAAAAGATTTGGTAAAGTTAATGTGGTCTCTTGCAGATTGAGATGAGAGAAATTATGTTGGAGATTTAAGATATGGCAGAGAAATGTAATAAATACAGTCTCAGCCTGAAGAAGGGTCTTGACCCCAAACGTCACCCATTCCTTCAATCCAGAGATGCTGCCTGTCCCGATGAGTTTCACCAGCATGTTGCATCTGTCTTTGGTGTAAACCAGCATCTGCAGCTCCTTCCTACACATTAAATGAATTTGGCATGAGTTGCTTCCTAGAAGGCACAGGGAACAACCCAGAACAGGAAGTCCTGTGTTAGGTGGGCCAAAGCGTTAGGTTATTAGGTCATAAGTGATAGAAGCAGAATTAGGCCATTCGGCCCGTCAAGCCCATCTGGGATGACGGGACTGTTGTATGAGGGAAGATTGAAAAGACTAGGAGGTACACAAAAAAGCTGGAGAGACTCAGCGGGTGCAGCAGCATCTATGGAGCGAAGGAAATAGGCGACGTTTCGGGCCGAAACCCTTCTTCAGACTAGGCTTGAAAAGACTAGGCTTGTATTCACTGGATTTTAGAAGGATGAGGGGGTTCTTATAGAAACATATAAAATTATAAAAGGACTGGACAAGCTAGATGCAGGAAAAAATGTTCCCAATGTTGGGCAAGTCCAGAACCAGGGGCTGCAATCTTAGAATAAAGGGGAGGCCATTTAGGACTGAGGTGAGAAAAAACATTTTCACCCAGAGAGTTGTGAATTTGTGGAATTCCCTGCCACAGAGGGCAGTGGAGGCCAAATCACTGGATGGATTTAAGAGAGAGTTAGATAGAGCTCTAGGGGCTAGTGGAATCAATATTGGGAGAAGGCAGGTACGGGTTATTGATTGGGGACGATCAGCCATGATCACAATGAATGGTGATGCTGGCTCGAAGGGCCGAATGGCCTCCACCTATTTTTGTTTCTATGTCTACTTCACCATTCAAGCATGGTTGATCATTCGGTGGGCCTCCGATATCATAAGCAGACAAGAAATTATGACAAAAAATCATAATAATAACATAATTGGAGAAAGGGAAGAAACTGACAGCTGCAACTCCTCAGGACCTGGTGATGTGCACTCTAGGGATTTGAAGGAGAGGTTATGGGAATACAGATGTACTGGTTGACATCTTTCAAAGCTCCATGATTTCTACAACTGCCCCTTCAAATTGAAGTCTTTGTGATCCTAATTAAGTACAGAGAGAGAGTTGAAAGAGGGGAAGATACACCAATTAGCCTGACATCAATTGGAAGAAATACTTGAGTCTATTATGGAAGTGATAGCAGAGAATTTAAAATATAGTCATAGGATTGGGAAGTCAACATGGAATTTAGTTTAGTTTAGTTTAGTTTAGATTAGAGATACAGCGTTGAACCAGGCCCTTCGGATCACCGGGTCTGCGCCGACCAGCGATCCCCGCACATTAACACTATCCTACACACACTAAGGACAATTTTTACATTTACCAAGCCAATTAACCTGCAAATCTGTGGGTCTTTGGAATGTGGGAGGAAACCGAAGATCTGGGGGAAAAGCCACGGGGAGAACATACAAACTCAGTACAGACAGCAGCCCTAGTCGTGATCGAACCCGGGTCTCCGGCGCTGCATTCGCTGTAAGGCAGCAACTCTACTGCTGCGCCACCACGACTGCCCATCGGTGGGATTATGAAAGGAAAATGTATTAAAACCTTATGAGATTGCAACTCACAACACAGATAAAAGGAAACGGATAGAATTACTTGTATTCACTCTCAGAAGGGCTTGGACAAGATGTCGTAAAAACTATTATTGGAGCATGTGGGATTGGGAATAATATGCTGGTGTGAACTGAGGTTTAGTTAATGGACAGAAACACAGCACAAATGCGTTGGTAATTTCATGGCAGGAAGTCTGTGACTAATGGGGGTGCTGTAGGGATTGTTGCCCCAGTTTTCAGTCTATCAGCAGTGATTTTGATGAGGAATTAAAGCGGAATACATTTAATTCACTGATGATACTGAGATGAGTGGCAATTTGGGCTGTGGGGAAATCACATAAGGCACCAGGTTATATCGTCAGGCTAAATGAATAGGCAGGGGGATTGTATATAATGTGGAAAGGTGTTGGGGTCTTTCATTTTGGTTGGACAAAGTAGCAAAGCAGAATTTTTTAAATGGTGAGAGATTGAAAGGCAAATGTGTCCTGAGAAATCCTCATGTCCGTATACATGAAGCACGTAAGTTAATATGCGGATGCAACAATTAGGAAGTATGTATGTCAGCCATTATTGCAACGTTAATGTTAGTACCAGATTAAAGATGTCTTGTTGCAGAGTCCCGGTGAGACTGCATCTGGTATGTTGTGTACAAGTGATCTCCCAACACTAAGAACAATGCGTTTGCAACAGAAGGAGTTTCATACAGGTTCACCAGTTTGATTCCTGGAATGGGGTGTTTGTCCAAGAAATTAAGCTCAAAGAGTTTGGAAGAATGTACATTGGTCTCATTAAACATTGAAAACTCTTCCTGGGCTTAACAGGTTAGATATGGGGATGATATTTTCCCTGGCTGACATGTCCAGAACCAGTGGTGAGAATCTCAAGATAAGGGATCAGACTTTCACAACTTAAAGCCTGTCCCACTGTACGAGTTCACTCAAAAAGTTCTCCCGAGTTTGCCCTGATTCGAACTCGGAGATTTACGGTAATGGCCGCTCGTAGGTACTCGGGGCTCTCGTGGACATTTTTCAAGATGTAGAAAAATCTTCACCAGTCTTCCCGAGCTTATCCCGTTTCCCAAGTACTTGCCGTTAGCGTTACGAGCCGCTAAGAGGCGTCCCCGAGCTCCAACGTACCCGCTACGTTCATTCTACATGCTTATCACGAGTTTGATTTTGTTTTAAACTTGGGAGAGCACTTGGAATGAACTCGTACCGTGGGAAAGGGCCATTAGATGGGGGCACAGTGAATCTATGGAAAGTTCTACTCGAGACTGCATGCGGACTCGATTGCTCAGTGTATTGAAAACAAATCAGTAGAGTTTTAGACACAAAATGCTAAGTCTGAAGAAGGGTCTCCACCCGAAATGTTTCCAGAGATGCTATGATGCCTGTCCCCAGCATTACTCCGGCACTTTGTGTTTATCTTTGGTTTGAACCAGCATCTGCAGTTCCTTCCTATATTTGGTAGATTTTTAGATCAATGGATTAGTGCAGATGAGCATTGCTGCAGTCATAGGTCAACTGTGATCTTATCAAATGGTGAATCTGGCATGATGATCCTGCCTCTCTATCCTCCGACTTCTAGGTTGGAAGCATTAATTTCAACCTTTTCTGTTGCTGTAAACATTTATAAAGCCAACGAGGGCATAAATGACCAATCCCTTCGCTGCCCTGGACTCTGAAAGCATCACCCGTTTCACTCCAAGCTGGACAGGCCACGAGAGCTGGGGTTAATTGGAAGATGGAACAGTACATCACAGGAACAGGCCCTTCGGCCCTCAATGTTTGTGCTGAACATGGTGTCTCTCTGAACTGATCTCATCTACTTTCACATGATCCACAATGTAACCTGCATGTCCATGTGCCTATCTAAAACCTCATAGATGACACTAATGTATCTGTCCCTTCCACCACCCCTGGCAATGCGTTCCAGGCCCCGACCACCCTCTGTGTGAAAATGACCTGCTCCACACGTCTCCATTAAACTTTCCCTCTCTCAGCTTATAGCTGTACCCTCCAGTGTTGGTCATTTCCACCCTGGGGAAAAGGCTCCGACTGTCTGCCTTATCTAGGCCTCTCATAGTTTATCTAGGTCTCTCATAAATACTCTGGAGTTTAGAAGGATGAGAGGGGATCGTATTGAAACATTGTGAAAAATGTGAAAAAGATACATCTTCGAGATGCGCTGGGACACATCCTCAGTGATGTGACCTGGGGTCATCGGGTGTTTTGGGTCTCACAACATCAGACACCCTCGCCCAGGCGACCCAGCCGGGGTTGATCAGGCCCCGACTTGCATCCTAGCAGAAACCACCCACGGATCAGCCATCTTAATAACCACTCTGCAGGGGTTGGGAGACTCTAGTGCGTGGAGAGGGACTGGGCTCTGTGGGGTGATTCCTGGCCGGGCTCCTCCTGCTTCTCACCAGGTTCAAGGCCTGTATTAATATTAGTAAGGGTTTGGACACGCTGGAGGCAGGAAACCTGTTCCTGATGTTTGGGGAGTCCAGAACCAGGGGCCACAGTTTAAGAATAAGGGGTAAGCCATTTAGAACGTAGATGTGGAAACACTTTTTCAAACAGAGCGTTGTGATGCTGTGGAATTCTTTGCCCCACAGGGTGGTGGAGGCCAGTTTTCTGGATACTTTCAAGAGAGAGCTGGATACTTTCAAGAGAGAGCTAGATAGGGCTCTTAAAGATAGCGGAGTCGGGGGATACGAGGAGAAGGCAGGAATGGGGTACTGATTGGGAATGGTGGTGACATTGAATGGTGGTGCGAGCTCGAAGGGCCGAATGGCCTACTCCTGCATCTATTGTCTATTGTCTAATTTTGTATATTTTTATCAAGTCTTCCTTCAACCTCTGACGTTTCAGAAAAAACAATCCAAGTTATCCAACCCCTCCCTAGCTGAAACCCCCTAATGCAGGCAACATTCTGGTAAACCTCCTCTGCACCCTCTCTAAAACCTCCACAAAATTCCTGTAATGGGATGACCAGAACTGCTCACAATATTCCACACGTGGTCTAACCAAAGACTTATAGAGTTGCATCATGACTTCCTTAATTGCTGGGTCTATGTTCCTATCTAGCCAATGAGTAATCGGAGCAGTGGTTGGTATTCTGCAGAAGAATGTATTTCATTGGGCTGAGAACAGAATTAGCACACAACATCGGGACTTGTTCACAGTGTTTTTCAGAGGTTCTCGCTGAAAATAACAGTGACCATGTGAATGTCAGGTCAAGAGAGGGTTGGATTTGAAGGTTAATTCGTCAAAGAGTCTGCTGACAGAGACTGCTGAAACACACGTACACTCGGTTCAAATGCATGATGGCTTTCAACAAGCATGGAATTGTTCCACCAGTATTTTTAGAAATCATAAAACATTTTAGGAATTTTGTTTTGCATGGTTTTGAACAAAAGGGTCAAAGCGCACATCAATATTTTAAAAACTGCTTCAATTCCAGTCAAGGCCATCAACAAAGGATGAAGGAACCAGCCTCATTATTTGGCCACTGGCTTGTTTTCAATCTCACTGCAGAGGTGAATGGCAGAAACAGCTGACGAATCTTCAGTGGACCAATCTTAGATAACTGGGGAGACACTTATGAAGGGGCATTTATTATGTTGAAATTATAATGTTTACATCACCACGAAATATACATTGATGTACTGTATGAATTCAAAATCGCAAGAACTGCAGATAATCGAAGTCTGAATTAAACTAACATCCTGGAAATATTCAGCAGGGCAGGCAGCGTCTGTGGAGCAAGAACCTGAGTTCATGTTTCACTAGAAAGATATTTAATTTAAACCAATGCATTATTTTGCATGCAATGGGGTCAGATAAAAGGGATCTTCTTCCCACCATACAAAGACTTTCTGAATATTTTGTAAAGGAAGTTGCTTGTGTGTTTTAGATGTGAATCTGCTGGGAATTCTGTCATGGGCACAAAGTGCTCACTCACCGATCTGGCTCTGTGAAGCAAAACCATTTACATTCTAGCAGCAGACACACACAAAAAAGCTGGAGTAACTCAGCGGGTCAGGCAGCAATTCTGGAGAAAAGGAATAGGTGATGTTTTGGGTCGAGACCCTTCTTCAGACTTTAACAGTGTTAGCAGTTTAGCAGTGGTCTCCAGCCACAACCTAAGAAGCAAACACCAATCCTTTTTATTCCTATGGATTGAGAACCCTTGCACCTAGTGCAGAGTAAATGTTCACAATATAAACCGGTTGTATTAACACAATCTCTCAGCACTTCAGTTCAACAACCCTTTATTTTGTACAATTGAATGGTAGTCGCTTTGTTCTCCAGAATGCAAAATATTTTCGTCCAGCTTTAAATCGTGCAATTACAAGCAAGGGTTGTGCCAAAGCATGATGTTGTCTGCTTTTAGACTTGTGCCTATTACCCTATTGTGTTCAATATGATGTGTTTTATATGTCCGACGGCACTGACATTGTTACAGTTTGCCTGGCCAGCTTCTGATGTAGGTACAGAGAGGAACACCTTGTGGCTTATGCTAGGAAATCCTCGGAAAAGCCCTTCTATTTTGTCTCTGATTTATTTCAAATTCCTATTTAGACACAAAAAGCTGGAGTAGCTCAGCGGGTCAGACAGCACCTCTGGGGATTTTGGGTCGAGACCTGACCCAAAACGTCACCTATTCCTTTTCTCCAGAGATGCTGTCTGACCCGCTGAGTTACTCCAGCTTTTTGTGACAATGTTCGGTTTAAACCAGCATCTGCAGTTGCTTCCTACACATCATATTCCTATTACACATCATATCAGTCTGAAGAAGGGTTTCGGCCCGAAACGGCGTTGCTCCACAGATGCTGCTGCACCCGCTCAGTTTCTCCAGCACTTTTGTCTCCCTTCCATTTTCCAGCATCTGCAGTTCCTTCTTAAACATATTCCTATTTAAACTATTCCTGTCGACACCATCTTTCCTCTTTGTTCTATTCCTTCAGCAAACCAAGAGCAGTAATTGACATAGAATTTCAGGTCATTTCACCATGTATATTTTAGAATTTGAAAATGAATATTTTTGACCATACTTAATAATTTCATTGTAATGAATGAATTGTTTTTATTTTAATGGTACAAGATACTGTAGCAGGACATTCCAATCTGGATGCTTTCTATTCTATTCATGACATTATTGTGTGTAAAAGACAACGTGCCGTGCAGTGCCAACTCATTGTAAATGTACAGCTCACCACGCAGCCATTCAGTGAAAGCATTCTTTATGAATGAGTCTCATCCATTCATGACACAGATACTCATGTGGCAGTTTGCCAAGTTCTGTAAAACCTGTCATCAGTTTCACTGGTGTTTGAATATTCCCCATTCATCGTTGCTCCACTCGTGATTGCTTGACCCAAACTGCTGATGGGAATAGGCAGCAGAAAAAACACTGCCTTGAACAGAAGCCAAAGAACATGCAGAGCCAATATATTCAATTTTCACTGAGGCTTAGACAAACTGGCTCATTGGACCTTTGTTATTATCTGAACATTGTTGCAGTTAAAATCCTTTTTTTAATCCTCTGGATTTTTGCTGTGTAGCAAATTCTGCTACGAAAAGTAATTAATTCCACTTCAATTGATACCATTAAAGAGAAACTGCATTACTACCCATCAAAGAGAAGTTTGAGGTTTATATGGATATGAGATAATTAATCAGATTTTTTTTTTTTTAAATGGGCTTCAGGGTGAGATTTCAGATGTTTGGTGTGGGAATGGCATTTATCACAACTGCACATTGGACCAACTGGGATTTGTCACATTCTGAACATCTCTCATTAATAGAATATTACAATTATTGTGACATTATTTTGAAACATTTTGGATCGTTGGAAAGGCTTCAGTTTAGGACATACAGATTTTGAAGTTACTGAATTTAAGTATCTGTTTAAGAAAGAACTGCAAATGCTGGCAAAATCGAAGGTAGACAAAAATGCTGGAGAAATAGACAATAGGTGCAGGAGTAGGCCATTCGGCCCTTCGAGCCAGCACCGCCGTTCAATGTGATCATGGCTGATCATCCCCAATCAGTACCTCGTTCCTGCCTTCTCCCCCCTATCCCCCAACTCCGCTATCTTCAAGAGCCCTATCTAGCTCTCTCTTGAAAGCATCCAGAGAACTGGCCTCCACCGCCCTCCGAGGCAGAGAATTCAGCAGACTCACCACTCTCTGTGTGAAAAAGTGTTTCCTCATCTCCGTTCTCAGCGGGTGAGGCAGCATCTATGGAGAGAAGGAATAGGCGACGTTTCGGGTCGAGACCCTTCTTCAGACTGTCACCCATTCTTTAAGTTTTTTTTTTAATGATCTCGTGTCCCACATACAACATTACAGAATATCCTCTTGCTTAAGTACGTGACACTTTTGCAGAAGATAGACCCAACATGCTGGAGTAACAGTGGGACAGACAGCGTTTCGGGTTGAAACCCTTCTTCTGGGTCTCGATCCGAAACATTACCCATCCCTTCTATCCAGAGATCCAGCTGAGTTACTCCAGCATTTTGTGTCTATCTTTGGTTTAAACCAGCATCTGCAGTTCCTTTCTGACACTTTTGCAGTACAGATTGAAACAAATTCATTACCACTTCCCCAGTTTAACAAACGGCAAAATATGTTATCATGGACTCATGGAAACATGCTGCACAGAAGCGGGCTCTCTAGGCTCATCTGGCCCATGTTGACCGTGACACGTATATACGGCAATTTCACTTGCCTGCATTAGGCCCGTATCACTGCACCATTCCTAACTTACCTAGCCCACAGCTCGCAATGGCCTGTTTCCTTTATCATCGCTACCTTTTAGCATATTTTTTATTAATTTGTTCTATGTTCTCCACATCACTGTCTATATATCTCGTTTCCCTTTCCCCTGACTCTGAAGAAGGGTCTCGACCCGAAACGTTCCTTTTCTCCATAGAAGCTGCCTGACCTGCTGAGTTACTCCAGCTTTTTGTGTCTATCTTCAGTTTAAACCAGCATCTAACATAGAAACATAGAAAATAGGTGCAGGAGGAGGCCATTCGGCCCTTCGAGCTAGCACCGCCATTCATTGCGATCATGGCTGATTGTCCCCAATTAATAACCCGTGCCTGCCTTCTCCCCATATCCCTTGATTCCACTAGCCACTAGAGCTCCATCTAACTCTCTCTTAAATCCATCCAGTGATTTGGCCTCCACTGCCCTCTGTGGCAGGGAATTCCACAAATTCACAACTCTCTCGGTGAAAACGTTTTTTCTCACCTCAGTCTTAAATGGCCTCTCCTTTGTTCTAAGATTGTGGCCTCTGGTTCTGGACTCGCCCAACATTGGGAAACATTTTTCCTGCATCTAGCCTGTCCAGTCCTTTTATAATGTTATATGTTTCTATAAAATCCCCCTCATCCTTCTAAACTCCAGTGAATACAAGCCTAGTCTTTTCAATCTTTCCTCATATGACAGTCCCGCCATCCCAGGGATCAATCTCATGAACCTACGCTGCACTGCCTCAATCACAAGGATGTCCCTCCTCAAATTAGGAGACCAAAACTGTACACAATACTCCAGATGTGGTCTCACCAGAGCCCTATACAACTGCAGAAGAACCTCTTTACTCCTATACTGAAATCCTCTTGTTATGAGTTAATTCCTACACTATCCAAGTACCTGTTCAAATACGTTTTAAATGCTGTGCCTCCACTACACCCACTGTTAGATTATTCAAGATATTCAACACCCTTTGCGTGAAAGACGTACACAGCTCTTTTATGCTGCCTAGCCCCATTCTCCTGCCTCCTCCACAACTCTTTCACTAATGCTGGTTCACCCCACTTGAAGCAAGTCACTCTTGACCTTCTGATGCATGCATTCACTCTGTAGCCTGCTCAACATGGGCTGAACTATTATTAAAGTGAGGAGGTTTCAAAGCTGGCTTACTTCCTGAGTTGCAGTTGCCAAGGCAGTTAATTGTGCATTGTGATACTTGTCGCTGCCGTCAGGGGACTTTGAAATGTAGACTATTCATGCACATCTAATTTGCTTGGGGGTTCAGTTTGGAATAGCGTTTGTTACGAAAAGTGTATCAGTCCTGGTGTTAATTGACCTGTAGCTTCAGCGGTCACTCAGGGAGACTCCTCCCACATTTAATTGCAGCTTGCGTCCAAGTGAAGTACGTAATGTAGACATCTTGGACAATACAGCTCACCCCCTCCATGACACACTGGTCAACCTGAGGAGCACCTTCAGCAACAGACTGGCTCCACCAAGATGCAGCACAGAATGCCACAGGAGATCCTTCTTCCCTGTGGCTATCAAACTGTACAACTCCTCCCCAACTTTTATGATTGTTGGCAGATCGATTTCCCTCCTGGCATAAATAAAGTTCTCTCATATTGTGGATGATCAGCCATGGTCACATTGAATGGTGGTGCTGGCTCGAAGGGCCGAATGGCCTACTCCTGCCCCTATTGTCTATTGTATCGTACATTGTCAGGTGTCAGAGATTATGGGGAGAAGTGGTTGGGAGTGAGAGATAGATCAGCCATGATTGAATGGCGGAGTAGACTTGATGAGTCAAGTGGCCCAATTCTGCTCCTATCTGAACTCATGACCTTATTGTCAGGCTGAAGTCCCACCTGTCTATGCAAATGTTCGTGCATACCACCTGTGACTTTTGCAAACAGGAGGATAACACTTGAAGTGTGCAACTTCTGCCGTTCAATAAAATTTTACTCTTGAATGTACTTTGACTGAAAAATGCTCAAACATTATTTTCTTCCACGTGGTCATGTTTTCAGCTGAGGTAATCATTTATAAAAGGTGTAATTACACATGTGCTTTCTTCATGTTTGTCGCTCAGGGGGTTATATATAACAAACGGCCGCTGAAACGCAATTTCTAAAAAGAAATGTCCTCAAAGGAACTTCATGAAGCCGTTTTAACCATTGACATCTGTGCAGAGTTTTCTGCAAGAACCAAATGCAGAAGGTTCTACTGTGAATATGTCATCTGGCTTTACTTTGCTTTCCCGTCACCTGCGCAATGGGCCTGTCCCACTGTACGGGGTAATTCAAGCGTTCTCCCTTGATTCGAGCTCGTGTTATGTACGTAGCGGGTCCATAGGAGCTCGTGGATGTCGCGTAGCGGCTCGTACGAGTAACGGCAGGTACTCGGGAAATCCGGTAAACTCGTGACTTTTTCCAACGCTGTGAAAAAAATGTCCACGAGTAAAAAAAATACTTGTGATGAAAAAAAATGGTTACTTTTTACTCGTATGAGCACTTACATACCCGCTACGTACATTACACCAGCTCAAATCGGGGGAGAACTTGGGAGAACTCTTGAATCACCCCGTACAGTAGGACAGGGCCTTAAGCAAATAAAAAGCAAAGATAGTTTGACATAAACAGTTGGAGTAACTCAGGGGACAGGCAGCATATCTAGAGAGGAATGGGTGTTGTTTCCCTGCTGAAGAAAGGTTTCGACCCGAAACATCACCCATCCTTCTCTCCAGAGATGCTGCCTGTCCCGCTGAGTTATTCCAGCATTTTGTGTCTATGTTTAGTTTAAACCATCATCTGCACAGGATAGTTAGTCTGTCTGGTAATGGATTTAATGAATTATATTGAGATCCTTGCATTTATGAATTGACTACATTGCATGGTGATGATGCAAGACTGAGGTAGTGGATCTTCAGGTTCAGTGCCCAGCTCTACGCCATTAGTTAGAAAATAATTGCTGGTTCATCCCATTATGACCATGTGGCAAGTGGGCAGTGATCCTGAATCATTTGTAATAGAGGAGTCAAGATCCAGGGGCATATGTGAGAGCAACATTAGTAATTGCTTCATCACAGTAATGTGTGAGCTGAATAGATTTCACGCTGAAGACTGGAATCATTTCGTTTTTTTTTAATGATTACTGTATCCACTGGGTCCTTTTTCCAGTCCAAGGAGATGTAACTTCTTGACAAGAGTGGGGAATTATTGCGAAGGATAAGAGCAGATCAGTGCTAAATGTATTTGACTTTGCTCTCTCTGCTGTTTTTTTTTTATGGAGGGCAGTAACTCATTTATTTTAAATGGGTAACTCCTCTATTAAAACAGCAGATGAATGAAGGTACACGTGCACGAGAAGCATTCGTCATCTTTTATCACCGACATCAATTACGAACTTTGTGTAGTGAAAAACGTCTGTAGTGCACAGCATTTCTCCAGCATTACGATGCAAGGACAACTCCCTATCAACACATAGTTCTAACAATTTAGTGGCGCTGAGTCATTCTTGAAATCACTTACGAATGATAAGCTGTGCATGAAAATAATCCACGCAGTTTCAATTCATGCAACTTATGTTGTGCTTTGCTCCTATGTTCCCGATGTTGGAGGATTCCAGAACCAGGGGCCACAGTTTAAGAATAAGGGGCAAGCCATTTAGAACGGAGACGAGAAAGCACTTTTTCTCACAGAGAGTGGTGGGTCTGTGGAATTCTCTGCCTCAGAGGGCGGTGGAGGCCGGTTCTCTGGATACTTTCAAGAGAGAGCTAGATAGGGCTCTTGAAGATAGCGGAGTCAGAGGATATGGGGAGAAGGCAGGAGCGGGGTACTGATTGTGGATGATCAGCCATGATCATATTGAATAGTGGTGCTAGCTCGAAGGGCTGAATGGCCTACTCCTGCACCTATTGTCTATTGTCTCCTGTGCTGCTTGGAAGGGAGCGAGTGAACTGAAATTGTAGACCAGTGTTTTTCTCTTTGTGGAGAATGTTTTCCAGCATGGTAGTATTGGGATTTCCATTCATAGATTAATCAGCTGGAACTTGCTGGGAAATTATTTGTTTCCCTTTACCCCTCAGTCGGAAGAAGGGTCTCATCCCGAATCGCCACCTATCCCTTCTCTCCAGAGATGCTGCCTGACCGTCTGAGTTGTTCCAGCTTTTTGTGTCCATATTCGGGAAATACTGACAGTTCAGCCCTGTACTCCCGGCATTTTCCCACATTATTCCCACCAATATCAAGGCTTCCAGGTGAGGCAGAGGTCCACCTGCACCTCCTCCAACCTCATCTACTGCATCCACTGTTCCAGGTGTCAACTTCTCTCCATCGACAAGACCAAGCGCAGGCTCGCCGATCGTTTTGCTGAGCATCTCCGCTCAGTCCGCAATAACCCACCTGATCTCCCGGTGGCTCAGCACTTCAACTCCCCCTCCCATTCCCAATCTGACCTTTCTGTCCTGGGCCTCCTCCATTGCCAGAGCGAGGCCCAGTGCAAAATGGAGGAACAGCATCTCATATTTCGCTTACACCCCAGCGGTATGGACACGGACTTCGCTAATTTCAGGTAGTCCTTGCTTTCTCCCTCCTTCCCCTCCCCTTCCCAGTTCTCCCACAAGCCAACTGTCTCTGCCTCTTCCTTTCTTCCCCCCCTTCCCCCAACATCAGTCTGAAGAAGGGTCTCGGCCCGAAACGTCATCTATTCCTTCTCTCCATAGATGTTGCTTCACCCGCTGAGTTCCTCCAGCATTTTGTGTCTACTTTCCAGTACAACAATGCAGGTCTGCGATATGTTGCGTGTTCATACAGGGCTTTTCTCACTTGCTCCCGACTTACTGCTGTCAGCACCTTCAGGCTATTTACTGCATGTTACAACTACTTTTGTTCTCAATTCTCTAATGCTGCAGTCCTGTAATACCGCCTCTTTAAAACTCGCATGTGAGAATTTGCTAAAAGTTCAAAGTATAAATTACCAAAGTCCAGTTCTCTGCTGGACCTCCCATATTAAGATGGTAAATAGTGACTGAAGCATAGCACGAGTACAACAATATGGAGGGGTGGACTACAGATGCTGGTTTAAACCGCAGACAGACACAAAAAGCTGGAGTAACTCATCGGGACAGGCAGCATCTCTGGAGGGAAGGAATGGGTGACGTTTCGGGGTGAGACCCTTCTTCAGACGGAGAGGCGGGGGTGAGGGAAGTGAGAGAAAAAGGACAAATAAATGGAAGATATGCAAAAAGTAATGGTTATCAAGGAAAGGTGGAGCCCACAATGGTCCATTGTTGGCTGTGGGTCAGGCGATGACGAAACAGGCACTGAAACTCAACAGGATGACAGTGAAACTAGTACGATGAGTAGGGTGGGGGAGGGAGGGAACACAATGTTTACTTGAAGTTGGAGAAATCAAGGATCATACAGCTGGGTTGTAAGCTGAACAAGCGAAATATGAAGTGTTGCTCCTTCAATTTATGTTTGGCCTCACTCTGACAATGGAGGAGGCCCAGGACAGAAAGGTCAGTGTGGGAATGGGAAGGGGAATGAAAGTGTTTGACAAATGGGAGATCACATAGGCAGAGGCAGACTGGGAGAAGGAGTCCAGTGAAACGATTGCCGAGCCTGCACTTGGTCTCGACAATGTAGAATTATGCTTCAGCAACTGATAGGGATTCCTGCTAAGGCAACATGGATTGGACAGTGCAGATGACCTGGAGGTAATCCAAATAGGGGAATAAATAAGATAGCTGAACATATTGGTGCAGGGACGGTGTAGGAAGTTTAATCAATGCCAATACAAACATTTGCTTAGGGTCAGAGTTGAAAGACGTGACTGATTCTTTCCCCAGTGCATCAGGAAAATGTACCAGATAGTTTTTAAAGAAGCATTAATGTCGCAGGAAGTTATCTCCGTCTGGTTAAAAAATGTCAACAATGTGATGCGTCTCAAGAAGGGTCTCGAAGGGTCTACTGATACGTCACCTATTCCTTTGCTCCAGAGATGTTGCCTGTCCCGCTGAGTTACTCCAGCTTTTTGTGTCTATCTTAGGATAAAGTTGATCATTGTCTCTTGGGAGCAGAGGCACTGCCTCCCATGACATGTACTGTAAGGGTAGGAGCCATTGGAAAGGGAGAGTCCTTCATCTTTTGATAGTCAAAATTATCCTGGAGCAATCTCCCCCTTACAACCACCACACTGTTGAAATTGGTTAATTATGTAAGCCTGCTGCCTTGCTTTTTGCATGGATATGTATGATAACTGGCAATGCTGGTTTACACAAGGCCCACAGAAGACATGTGCTTTCATTTAGCCCCAAACTTTACATTTCATCGGCCAAACTAGATGTGGTTGTATACATTAGTCCGGCAGTTTTAGAAATTTGGTACAAGCTTTGGATTTGATGACTTAAGTGCCTGTCCCACGAGCACGCGACTGCATGCAGCAAGCGTGACCCAACGTGGTCGCTTGAGCCGTACGGCCTCGCGGGGCCGGGTCCACTTCAATCGCCGGAGCCGTATGGAGTTGTGCGGAGCTGGTCCCGACATCGCTCCGAAAAACTGACCGTATTCAAAATTTCCGCACGGCAACGGCCTGCCAGCCCGCAGCCACCTCAACGGCCTACACACCGCCTCGATGGGCATGCGCAGCGTCTCGACGCCATACACACGTCTTGATGCCGTACGTCACGCGCAAACTTCCCGCGGACTTCGCTTGAACTTCACGTCACTCACTCGACCTCCGCGCGGCTCCCGCTTCCGGTTTGGTCGCGCTTGCCACATGCAGGTCGCATGCTTGTGGGACAGGCCCTTTATGGTCAACATTTACTTTAGTTTTAGTTTTAGAGATACAGAGCAGTAACAGGCCATTTGGCCCACCGTGTCCGCACCGAACAGCGATCCCCGCACATTAACACTATCCGACACACACTAGGGACAATTTACACTTACACCAAGCCAATTAACCTACAAACCTGTACGTCTTTGGAGCGTGGGACAATGCCCACGCGGTCACGTGGAGAACGTACAAACTCCGTACAGACAGCACCTGTAGTCAGGATCGAACCCAGGTCTCTGGCGCTGTAACCGCTGTAAGGCACCAAGTCTGCCGCTGCACCTACAGGTGCCCTACTTACATCGGTACGAATAATTATAGGTCATATTGAATGACTAGGCTTACTTTCATATATACATATGAAAATTATTATTGTAAAATAGTAAGATTAAACGAGAACTTACCAGTTTGAAGTTGATTCTTTATTTTATGAGGAGTTACGATGAGGGATTACGTGAAGAAGAAGCCCGTTCAGCCGCACGTGCGTCAATCTACAAAGCAGCGGTGTGAAATCACAGGTAATAATAGTGACTGAAGTATGATAGTAAGATGAAAGAAGACTAGAACTACCAGATGATCTTAATGAGGGCTGGGAGCGGAGGGCACGTAATCCCTCATCGTAACTCCTCATAAAATACAGATCAAACTTCAAACTGGTAAGTTCTCGTTTAATCTTACTATTTTACTTCGGAGTCACACGAGTGACTACATGAAGATTTCAAAGCTCTGTGATTTCATGCCGCAGATTCAAATCCGGCCTCTCACTGCAATGATTGACTCAATCGTAATTTAAATTATCAATAAAATATCACTCAAACATTGCTTAACGAATCAACGGTTTATTTGAACAACAATAATAGTAACCCCTCTATCCCAGGGGGAAACTATGTAACTGAACTTAAAACAGAATCAGCAAAAACCCCCAGCCTTGTAATCGGCTTATGGTAAAACCTTTGGAACATCAGTTCACTTGACCTTCCTGCGGCCTCGAGAATATGATCTATAGGCACGTCCATCGCCCTGGCCGCTGAAGTTGCTGCCGCCCTGGTGGAATGAGATTTTAAATTATCAATCCCAGCGTTTACCAGAACCTGCTTTAACCACCTTGAGATAGCTTGCGCCGACACCTTACTGTGCGGTTTGTTGTGGCTTATGAACAATGCTGACTCTGTTCCCCTCCAGGTTCTGGTAGCCTCAATATAACGGGACAAGTATGACACTACACACAGGCGGGCATCCTTGGGGAATGCCGAAAAGACAATCTTACACCCTGTCACACCAATTCTACTCTGCTTGAGCAAATCATAAACATAAAACGTGATGGCATCTGCTGACACATCATCCTATCTAGCCACAGCATTTGTAATGTCTGCACTTGCTGGGCTGAAACCAACGCCATAAGCATGACCACCTTCATGGTGAGTTTAGCTAGTGATAGTGCTGTGACAGGCTCCCACTCGTAAAGCAGTATTAAAACTTCGCTCACATTCAGGTGACTGAGTACCTGGGTTTGGGAGGATTGAAATTAAACACTCCCTTCATTAATTTAGAGACTAATGGGCGAGTCCCTACTGAATGTAATTCTGACACCATAGGTAAGTATGAGGACAGAGCACTTCTGGCTGTGTTAATCGCACTATCGCTTAACTTTTCATCAAAAAAGAGAGTTGACAAAAACTCTATCACATCTGTGATCCCTGCATTTTTATATGTAACATCGTCCCCTAAACGGAACACCTCCCACTTTCTTATTGAAGAGATGTATTGCTTTTGTGTACTATTCCTCCAGGTCGCAGTGATAACATCCACGGTGCGCTCGGCTAATCCACTCCCCAGGTATGGTCACCTTAGAATCTGCAAATCCACAGATCAATACGATCATGTAACGGATGCTGATCCCCAGTTACCCGATTCACCAGTAGATTTTTGTGTGTTGGGAACAATCATGTGAGGCTCAGTAGCCATCTCCAAAACATGAGCATACCATGGCTGAGTAGACCAGTCAGGTACCACCAATACTCCTGAAGCGGAGTCCTGCTTAATTTTTTGCAGACATTGACTGACGAGGCAGAATGGAGGAAATACATACAAAACATTCCTCCCCCGTGCAGTGAGAAAGCATCCACACCTGCTGCTTCTGGATCATGTTCCCATGCAACATATTTAGGCAACTGGTGGTTTAATCTGGATGCAAACAAATCGATATCTGGCATTCCAAACCTAGCAACAACATTTTCAAATATCTCACGGTTCAACATCCATTCTATGTTGTCATTAAATTGTCGTGACCTTGTGTCTGCGGCTGTGTTGAACCTCCCCGGCAAATAAATGGCTGAAATCCAAATATTCTTGCCAATACACCAGCTCCAGATTTGTTTAGCCAAGCTATTACAAGCTTTTGATGTTGCTCCACCCATATGATTCAAATATGCTACTGCTGTAGTGTTGTCAACTTGCAGCTGAACATGTACATGACTTTTAGCAAGACAGTAAGCTTTAAGCCCATAGAATGTTCCCAGAAGCTCTAAGTAATTGATCCCTCTTAATTGCAGATGGGATGTCTCATCAGTATTCCATCTGCCTCCACAGCTGGAAAACATGTCAGTAACTCCCCATCCTCGGCCACTGACATCAGTTTGTAAAATTATAGAAGGTGGATCAACCAATACCTACCTTGAGCTGCTTGCCACATTCATCATCCACCATAATATCTCAGAAATAGCTTCAGTGGGCAATTTCATAGGCCTATCAAGATGACCTGCATGTGTTATCAATGCTTGCTGTTCAGCTTGTTGTAATTCTTGATGATGCAGAGGCCCATACTGCACAGCTGGAAAAGCAGCCACACACTTGCCAATCAACTTGGCTACTTGTCCAATTTATGCCTACTGAATATATTCTGTATTCATGCCTACTATGTTCTGTTGTGCTGAAGCAAAGCAAGAATGTCATTGTCCTATCTGGGACACATGACAATAAACTATCTTGACTTGTCTTGATTTATCTTAAATGTAGAAGAGCTTACAATACCATGCCTGCCTTACGACAAGAACAAAACCAAAAATGTACAGCAGTGTAAAAATTGATACCCTTATTATTGTTTAAGAAGGAACTGCAGATGCTGGAAAACCGAAGGTAGACAAAAATGCTGGAGAAATTCTTATGGAGCTGGAGTATTTTTGTCTACCTTTATTATTGTGCTAAGTCTATATCTATAAAAGAAGACTTTCTAATAACTTGCTGATGTACCAAAAAATGTCTTATATAATATAATACATTGTCAGGATCATAAGAATAGAATTATATATGTTAGTCATCATACATTGGGAAGGAAATTAAGGCTTTAATGTGTGCTCCTCGTGGCATGTCATTGTTCCCTATAACTCTATTTATCATGTAGTCTGATCGTGTACATTGTGTATTTTTAACATCATTTTTTCCCTGTATTTTTAACTATTTCAAACCTGCTTAAACACAAGCCGATTCGGGATCTCCGCTGCTTGGAGGTCCTGAATGGGCTGCCTCCTACCGGAGACCGGGGCTTCATGATGTTATAGGCCGCGGGCCAGCGATCGGAGCTTTTCTCCGGCAAGGAATCCCAGACTCTGCGAGGGAAAGTGCACGCTGCCCCCGCGACTAGAAGCTCCGCACACCGCGGCTTCAGGGTGTTATAGTCCGCGGGCCAGCGATCAGAGCAATTCTTCTGGCGACCACCGGCTCCGCGATCTGAGCTATAGGAAGAGATCGGCCTTAACGCAGAAAGTTATAATTTTTTTCTTACCTTTTCGTCTTTAGTGGGGAACCTGAAGAAACACTGCTATAAAGTGCTTGAATCGCTTACATTGGCAATCCGAGCACTATAGCAGAATGGCTCGCTATGCATGTAGATGTGGGCACCATGACAGATGCCCATTTAAAACAAAAACCCTAATATCTATATGATTCCCATAATGGCGCGCCACAAATTACCCATGTGCCCATGAACATACTACAGCTTTTTCGTCGAGTGGTTTATCTTGCTCCTCTATAATCTTTGGTTCCGAGTAAGCCAAGAATTGGTTTTAATAATTTGGTAAACAATCTTGGAGCTGAGGTTAATTCATTAGGCAAAGCCTTGAATTGCCACAATTGATCCATCCAGCTTAACTTCAAAAATCTCCTATCATCCCAATGAACAGACACTGAGTAATAAGCATCCTTGAGATCTATGCTTGCCAAAAATACCCCTACTGTTGCTGTCTGTACTGAGTTTGTGCGTTCTCCCCATGACCTGCGTGGGTTTTCTCCGAGATCTTCCGTTTCCTCCCACACTCCAAAGATGTACAGGTTTGCAGGCTAATTGGCTTAGTGTAAATGTAAAATTGTCCCTAGTGTGTGTAGGATAGTGTTAATGTGAGGGGAATCGCTGGTCGGTGCGGACTCGGTGGGCCGAAGGGCCTATTTCTGCGCTGTATCTCTAAACGAAACAAACTGGCAGAGGATGATGGATTGGGCCTGAAGCCACTACAGTGAGTGGTGAAGGCAAATTGAATGTTTCTGGAATTTTGGGAGGGTGGAGATGAGGCCAGGCTAGAAGTACAGGTAAAGGAACAGGTAATACAATGGGGGAAATATACATATATGATGAGAGACATGCCTGCCAGAGCCCACTGCAACAGAGGGGGAGGTTGTGAGAACATTTCTGTTCATGACATTAGCTGTGACTTGCCTTTCAGAAAAAGGAATTCCAAACGACCTCTTATGGCTATAATTTAAATTAATATAATTTAAATTAATATAATTTAACATTGCACTGCACCAACGATGCAGGAAGTGAGAAGCGAGCCTCCTTTCATTCATGCATTAATTTACAAGTACTTATTCAAGAGTGTGTCTGCAATATGAACTCTAACCTACATCCCTCAGGGCTTGATTCATTGATTGAGCACATAAAATGTAGCAATAATGTGTGGAATAATGCAATATAAGTGTGATTGTGATTCTACTCAGAGTACTATGACACTCCGAAATGGATGGTCAAACAGTCATTGTAGCAGCTTGATTTTAATTAATTAATTTTTGGTTTAGATCAGGTTTGTGTGTTTGTCCTTGAAATGCAACAGAGTCGAGCAGCCAACATGATTCCAGCAGGTTAGACGGAAACTGACTATATTTCTGTTAGCTTAGCGACTTTAGCTATTAACTAAGGCTTAATACAACAGTAACTAAAGTCTGAAGAAGGGTCTCGACCCGAAACGTCACCTATTCCTTCGCTCCATAGATGTTGCCTGTCCCGCTGCGTTTCTCCAGCATTTTTGTCTACCTACGCCAGTAACTAATGTCAGCAAAAGCCATGACAAGGGGCTACTGTTGAATGAAAGGCTAGTATTGAACATCGAAGACAGGTGGACTACATAAATATAAGCTTATTCAACAATAAAAAACAAAAATCTGAAAACAATTCAGGAAATGATGTAGCATACATAGAGAGAGTAATGTTAATGCTTCCGGTCTGACACCCTGACTCAAAACTCAGTTCCATTGAAGAATCTGCTGCTGCCCGACCTGCCGAGTGTTTCCAATACTTTCTCCTTTTATTTTAGATATCCAGCATCTGTCAGTATTTTTAGCACATTCAATAAAGTTGTTGAGCTGTGGAGGCTCAACTAATTATCAGCTCGATGCGGACTCGGTGGGCCGAAGGGCCTGTTCATGCGCTGTATCTCTAAACTAAATATAAACTAAAGGGCCTGTCCCACTTGGGCGACCTAATCCGCGAGTTCGGGCGAGTTTGCCCTCGACTCATACTCGCAGCATGGTCGACACGAGGCCGTAGGAGGTCTTTGTAGCTCTCCTTCATGCTCGAGAGTGGTCTCCGCGTACTCGAGGCCTCAGCTAGGTCGTGGTGGTTTTTTCAACATGTCAAAAAATGCCCGTGAGTAAAAAAAGGTCGCCATGGAAAAAATCGATACTTTTTTTACTCGTAGGTTTAGTCGTAGTAGGTCGGCATGTTAGTCGTGGGTAATCGAGGGTAGTCGAAGGTAGTCGTAGATAGTCTTCATCATAGTCGAAGGGAGGTCGAAGGAGATCGAAGGAGGTCGTCTTCACTCTCCACTATTCGGTGTCCAATTTTCCCGAAGTTAGTCGTACCTAGTCGAAGCTAGTCTTCAACATAGTCGAAGGAGGTCGAAGGAGGTCTTCTACATGACATTTTTTCAAACTCTCCTAAACTCTTCTAAACTCGCCAATTAGGTCGCCCAAGTGCGACAGCCCCTTTAAAGTATAAGCAGGGGAACATCCAAGAAATAGCGATCCTAATATCAGAAGGCTTTGAATCATAATAGGAAAGGATATAGTTATCAATAATCAATTTAAGAAGTGCCAATGAGAAGAACAATGGTCCTTCACCCTGACCCTCAACACTGACGCTCCTCTGGGTTGAGTTCTCAGTGTCTTGCACTGATCCTTGTGCACCCATAGCTCTGTAGCCAGCTACAACACCTTCTCCATCTTTACGTTTGCCGATACTCCCACTGTTGTCAGCAGGATCAACAAAAATGATGACAGGAAGTACTGGAGAGAGATCAAGAACCTGGAATCATGGTTCCTCGCCCTTAAAGTCAGCATGATGAAGGAGTTGGGTGTTGACCTGAGGAAGCAGAGGAGGGTGAACATAACCCTGTCCTCAACAATGGTGCTGCTATAGAGATGGTCGGTAGCTTCAAGTTTCTTGGCAGCGATGTCATTAGCAATGTAGATGTGAACACAGACTGGGCGATCGTTCCACTGAATATCTTCCATCCATCACAACCTCTGTTTTCTAAGAATAAGCCAATTCTGAATTCATACGACCATTATCTGGATCAGCCTAATATGAGGAACGTTATCAAAGGCCTTACTAAAATCCATGTATACAACATCTACTGCCCTACCTCCATCAATCCCTATCTTCATCAGTTAATCACTTGTTTTGTACAACTTATGAAGGGCGCAGGGTTTGAGCCTGACCTCGGGTGCTGCCTAATTGGTGTTTGCACGTTCTCCCTGCGACCGCTTTGATTTCCTCCGGGCGCTCCTGTTTCCTCCCACATCCCAAAGGTGTGCGGGTTTGTACATTCATTGTCCTCTGTAAACTACCCTCAGTGTCTAGGGAGTGAATACCAAAGTGAACTTCTCTGATCGATGGTCGACGTGGACACGGTGGGCCGAATAACTTATTTCCATGCTGCGCCCTGGGGGCAGAGTTAGATTCATTGGACGTGGTCTTGGAGAGGAGGATGCTCCTCAAACTGCGGAGCATCCTGGACAATACAGCTCACCCCCTCCATGATACACTGGTCAACCTGAGGAGCACCTTCAGCAACAGACTGGTTCCACCAAGATGCAGCACAGAACGCCACAGGAGATCCTTCTTCCCTGAGGCTATTAAACTATACAACTCCTCCCCCCTCATGTCGTGGAGTAGACTGACTCCCCTCCCCAATCTTTGCACACCCCCAATCCTGGACTTTCCATGTTCCATATCGTTGCTTTGATATGGTGTTTCATGCATCTTGTTTTATGACTGTTGCCACACCTGGGAAAAATAAAGTTCTATCGTATCGTATTGTAAATACTAAACAAAAACTAACTAAACTACAATCTTCCAATCACTCCACTGTGTTTGGATCCATTATATTTATTGTGCATTTGTTGTTTATTCTATGTTTAAGAAGGAACTGCAGATGCTGGAGAATCGAAGGTACACAAAAAAGCTGGAGAAACTCAGCGGGTGCAGCAGCATCTATGGAGCGAAGGAAATAGGCAACGTTTCGGGCCGAAACCCTTCTTCGGGGGCGGGGGTGGGCGGGGACAAGAAAGGAAAAAGGAGGAGGAGCCCGAAGGCTGGGGGATGGGAGGAGACAGCAGGGGGGCTGAGGAAGGGGAGGAGACAGCAAGGACTAACTAGGAATTCCATTATGATATTATGATGTATATGATAATAAACTAATCTGAATGAAGGTGATTTCCAAAAGTGACGTGAAGGAAAAAAAAATCTATATCAAATAGTCAGAGTCTGGACTGCGTTAGGTGTGATGGTAGATACTAGTACTGTTCAACAAGCAGGATAAGTATCTGAAGGAAGATCATTTACAGGGCTATGGAATAGGATGAGCGCTGGTACTAACAGGATTGGTCTTAAATAGCGATCATGTCAGCTCAGCAGGCCAAATGCATTCCACCACGCCAATAGCATCCTTTGATTCCGTTGGCCCCTGCATTTCTTTTGAGAAGGGGAATAAACTCTATTTAGATCTCTGTTTGCTGAGAGCAGATTTTAATTCAGTCTGGGATTGGACTGGAATGTGTTTTTACCATCAGTTAAAAGACTTTTAGAATCATAGTCATACAGCGTGGGAACAGGCCATTCGGCCCACACCGGCCAATGATGTCCCAGCTACACTAGCCCCACCTGCCCGCTTTGGGATAGTCCCAACCTCAACTACCTCCTCTGGCAGTTTGTTCCATACACCCACCACCCTTTGTGTGAAAAAGTTACCCCTCAGTTTCATATTAAATCTTTTCCCCTTCACCTTGAACCCATGTCCTCTGGTCCTCGATTCCCCTACTCTGGACAAGAGACTGTGTGCATCTACAAGATCTATTCCTCTCATAATTTTATACACCTCTATAAGATCATCCTCCTGCACTCATCCTCCTGCGCTCCAAGGAATAGAGTCCCAGCCTGCTCAACCTCTCCCTACAGCTCAGACCCTCTAGTCCCGGAAACATTCTCGTAATCCTTCTCTGTACCCTTTCATAGAAACATAGAAATTAGGTGCAGGAGTAGGCCATTTGGCCCTTCAAGCCTGCACCGCCATTCAATATGATCATGGCTGATCATCCAACTCAGTATCCCGTACCTGCCTTCTCTCCATACCCTCTGATCCCCTTAGCCACAAGGGCCACATCCAACTCCCTCTTAAATATAGCCAATGAACTGGCCTCGACTACCCTCTGCGGCAGAGAGTTCCAGAGATTCACCACTCTCTGTGTGAAAAAAGTTCTTCTCATCTCGGTTTTAAAGGATTTCCCCCTTATCCTTAAGCTGTGACCCCTTGTCCTGGACTTCCCCAACATCGGGAGCAATCTTCCTGCATCTAGCCTGTCCAACCCCTTAAGAATTTTTTAAGTTTCTATAAGATATCCTCTCAATCTCCTAAATTCTAGAGAGTATAAACCAAGTCTATCCAGTCTTTCTTCATAAGACAGTCCTGACATCCCAGGAGTCAGTCTGGTGAACCTTCTCTGTACTCCCTCTATGGCAATAATGTCCTTCCTCAGATTTGGAGACCAAAACTGTATGCAATACTCCAGGTGTGGTCTCACCAAGACCCTGTACAACTGCAGTAGAACCTCCCTGCTCTTATACTCAAATCCTTTTGCTATGAAAGCTAACATACCATTCGCTTTCTTTACTGCCTGCTGCACCTGCATGCCTACTTTCAATGACTGGTGTACCATGACACCCAGGTCTCGCTGCATCTCCCCTTTTCCTAGTCGGCCACCATTTAGATAATAAATTCCATTTCCTATAACACGGTGCCCAGAACTGAACACAATATTCTCAATGTGGCCTCACCAACATCTTATACAGCCACAACGTGACCTCCGTTGTTGTCAGGATCCGAGTACAGTCAGACAACAAATCACAAGCTACGGCAGGGCAAGCAGCACAGGCAGAGGCAACCTCGTTGGATGAGGGAGGGCGTACTTTGAACAGTGAAGGTTAGCGTAGGGCACTACTTGAGTGTACGAGCAACATTCTGTAAACCTGGGTTGGATGGGTTTATTAGTTCTAACACACACACACACACACACACAGCAGGTGCAGATAACATAAGAATGCTCATCTCAACTGTGATTCTCGTGCTGCATTTGCAGTCCTCAAGGTGCTACTTGCTAACAGGTTATTTTTCTGAATGCACAAGTGAAACCTGATCAGATCATTTAGACGAGGTGAAGTGCTTTGTGGTTTTCAAATTGATTTATCCCCTGATAACATCTGCAGCATGCCTTTCACAAAGCAATTCTGCACTGAACATTGTCCAGAATGGTGAACCCATTCTAACCCATCTTTCAAGATGATGATTCTTTGAATGGAGCTAATCAGAATAAAGAGCTCATTTGCATTCAAGTGTGAATTTATTAAGTCAGCAAAGTTTGGACATACAAGATACAAGATACATTTATTTGTCATTTGGACCCCTTGAGGTCCAAACAAAATGCCGTTTCTGCAGCCGTACATTACAAACAAATAGACCCAAGACACAACATAATTTACATAAACATCCATCACATTGCTGTGATGGAAGGCCAAAAAAACTTATCTCTCCCCTGCACTCTCCCCCCCCCCGATGTCAGAGTCAAAGTCAAAGCCCCCGGCTGGCGATGGCGATTGTCCCGCGGCCATTAAAGCCACGCCGGGTGGTGTGAGGTCGCACACCGGGTCTTGGTGTTAGAGCCCCCGGCGTGCGCTCGCAGAGTCCCGCGGCCATTCCAACCCGCGCGGGGCGGTGATGTCAGGCCCCGCTCCAGGAGCTCTTCGACCCCGCAACTCGGGCGGGAGAAGTCGCCGTTGCGAGAGCCCTGAAAAGCGGTCTTGAGAGCAGGGTAGTTATAAAAATGTTTGTGGTGAACCGGTGACATTTCAGAGGTTATATAAAATGGAGGAAAGGAATTAGGGTTGTGTTTCTCTTTTCAATTTTTTTTTTTCTTGGGCAAGATCAACAACAGTGTGATTTTCCATGAAACTATTTGGATTGTTGCCAGGAATCCAATCCTCCTTCCAACTGAACTCTGCTATTTTGTGACCAGGGCAGTCAGTGCATGTGAACAGAGCGTGATTAAGCAGTAGTTTTTCTTTCCCAGTCACACCGCTGCTAAAAATATCCAAGGTTATTTATTGTTGCTCGTAGCTTCTCCCCACCCTGACTTCGGAACTTGGCTCCATTTGCTTCTCTCCTGGATGCGGATTAAGCTGTATCTTCAGATGCATGATAAAGTTATGCAATTACTAATGTCCTGTGATGTATCAATGTTAGTTTAGTCTTCGCGCATTTAGTTTTGTTTAACAGGCCCTTCGGCCCATCGGGTCTGCGCCGACCAGCGATCCCCGCACACTAACACTATCCTACACCCACTAGGGACAATTTTTACATTTACCAAGCCAATTAACCTATAAACCTGTATGTCTTTGGAGTGTGGGAGGAAACCGAAGATCTTTGAGAAAGCCCTCGCGGGTCTCGGGAAGAACGTACAGACGCAGTACAGACAGCACCCGTAGTCGGGATCGAACCCGGGTCTCCGGCGCTGCATTCGCTGCAAGGCAGCATCTCTACCGCTGCGCCACCGTGACCGCCTTTACCAAGATACACTGAAAAACTGCATGCTATCCTGGCGGATAACACCACACACAAATACATCAAGATAGTGCAAGAGAGAAAAAGAAACATCATACAGAATAAAGCCCTACAGCTTCAGCCCAACAGAAGGGGGAAGAGAGATTAACCAGAGTACGAGTAGCCCTCGGTTTTCTTGGCTGCTTTCCCAAGCCAGTGTGTAGTATAGATGGAGTCAGAGAGAGGTGAGACACTAATTTGTTGCATTACATTCACAACACTCTGAAACTTCTCGCAGTCTCGGGCAGAGCAGTTACGTAACATTACAGCCCAGTGGTATGAATATTGATTTCTCTCACTTCAGCTAGCCCCGGCATTCCCTCTCTCTCTCTCTCTCTCTAACCCTCCCCCACCCAAGTCACACTAGCTTCTCGTTTTCACCCTACAGACAGCCTGTTTCCTGTATCATCGTTACTTTTTTGCATATCTGTCATTCATTGTTCTTTATCTCTCTACATCACCGTCTATATCGCTCGTTTCCCTTATTCCCCAACCAGTCTGAAGAAGGGTCTCGACCCGAAACGTCACCCATTCCTTCTCTCCAGAGATGCTGCCTGTCCCGCTGAGTTACTCCAGTGTTTTGTGTCTACGGTTTAAGCCAGCATCTGCAGTTCCTCCTGACACAGTTCCATGACAAGTTGTGATGCATCTGGCTGTGATGATCTCCATATTGCATCTGTAGAAATTGGTAAGAATGAAGTGTTCAAGAAGGAACTGCAGATGCTGGAAAATCGAAGGTACACAAAATTGCTGGAGAAACTCAGCGGGTGCAGCAGCATCTATGGAGCGAAGGAAATAGGCAACGTTTCGGGCCGAAATCCTTCTTCAGACTGAAGCTAACAATGTTTCAATGTTTCAGTCTGAAGAAGGGTTTCGGCCTGAAACGTTGCCTATTTCCTTCGCTCCATAGATGCTGCTGCACCCGCTGAGTTTCTCCAGCAATTTTGTGTACCTTGGTAAGAATGAATGTTGGATTCTTGAAGTCCTGAAGTCGATGACCAACTCCTTTGTTTTGCTGATGTTAAGCAAGTGGTTGGTGTGTGGTATAGTAGTCGGGCAAGTATGATATTGAAGGGACTCTGGCAGATTCATAGTTAAAGACAGACATTGGGAAATTAGCCATGCCTTGCCCCTCCACAGGTTCCATCGTTCTACCTAGACTCCAATCAATTAGCAGGAAAACAATGCACTGACATGAGATTGATAAACCATTCTTCCTGTTTTTCAAGCAATAACTGAATATTTTATGCATGGTGTAGGAAGGAACTGCAGATGTTGGTTTACACTGAAGATAGATATAAAATGCTGGAGTAACTCAGCGGGACGGGCAGCATCGCTGGAGAGAAGGAATAGGTGATGTTTCGAGTCAAGACCATTCTTCAGACTGAGAGTCGGAGGAAGGGAAACAAGAGATGTAGACGGTGATTTCGAGAGATATAGAACAAATGAATTAAAGATATGCAAAAAAGTAACAATGACAAAGGAAGGTTTGCTAGGTGAGAATGAGAAGCTGGTGTGACTTGGGTGGGGGAGGGATGGAGAGAGAGAGAATGCAGGCGTTCCTTGAAGTTAGAGAAGTCAATGTTCATACCACTGGGTCGTAACCAGCCCAAGCGAAATATGAGGTGCTGTTCCTCCAATTTCCGTGTGGCCTCACTCTGACAATGGAGGAGGCCCAGGACAGAAAGGTCAGTGTGGGAATGGCATGGGGAATGGAAGTGTTTAGCAACCAGGTGATCAGGTAGATGCAGGCGGGCTGAGCGAAGGTGTTCAGCGAAACAATCGCCCAGTCTACGTTTGGTCTCACCGATATATAAGAGTCCACATGTGGAACAACGATTATAGTAGATGAGGGTACACAAAAAAGCTGGAGAAACTCAGCGGGTGCAGCAGCATCTATGGAGCGAAGGAAATGGGCAACATTTCGGGCCGAAACCCTTCTTCAGACTTCAGGCTATAAACCCTTCTTCAGACCTGAAGTCTGAAGAAGGGTTTCGGCCCAAAACGTTGCCTATTTCCTTCGCTCCATAGATGCTGCTGCACCCGCTGAGTTTCTCCAGCTTTTTTGCGTACCTTCGATTTTCCAGCATCTGCAGTTCCTTCTTAAATAATACATAATATATAGTAGATGAGATTGGAGGAGGTGCAAGTGAACCGCCAGAGATGTTGCCTGGCCCGCTGAGTTACTCCAGCACTTTGGGTCAATCAATGTCACGCAGATCGGATCCATACCTCTGGGAATGGCAAATCCTTGTGAGATGAGTTTCTCCGAGGCCAACACCAGCCACCATCTCCTCACCACTGGCCACAAACTCCAGGCCAATGTAAGGTTGCCTGCTGCAGCTGGATGACCATTCAATCGTAAACTTCAATGTCATTCTATTATAAGTACAATATACCCATAATTTAGGGGCTGTGACGCATTTTGATTTCACACAGCAGCTCTCCCTCTTCTGGTTGCCCATTGTGCACAGTCAGATGATGCTTTCCAACCAAGTCTATAATCAAATAGGTTTATTTTTCCCTTCTAAAGTTAAAAAACAAAGAGATTGGCATTCTGCCATTATACACAGCAATAAAATATTGCAACATGTTTATTTTGGACCATAAAACAGTACACATATTAGTGTAACTGTTTCTATATTTAATACAGTCTGGCACTTTGGAGTTTTTTTTATTTTCCACACCATCATGCCAGTAGTTTTCCTTATTTTTGAAAACATTAAATTCTCTGTTGGGCTACCATTGCCTAGCGTCACATACTGCCTGGTATCTAAACAACGCCTAAGATTTATGCTCCAAGCTTTGTGCAAAAGGGCACCAGGCAAGGGGATCTGCATCAATTGTGAAATTACATCTACTGTACCTACAAACCACAAAGGAGGGGATGATTGTCAATTTCAGTGGTATGTTTGTGCAACAATGATGCATCCGTGGTGTTGAGTCAATATGCAATCTGCTGCTGCACCAGAACTAAAAGCTCAATTGCATTGATTTCTGCTCATTTCTACCAGTATATGGAAGACAGGAAGCCAACATACTCAATGGTACATCAGATCATTGACATGGGCGTTCATCTGGGTGTGAAGACCGCATGACTCTCCTTGTCACCATGGTTTTAAGAGATAAATGAGAGAACTAATTGAATTATGATTCCATAAGCACCTGCACATATCACAGGCAAAAAAAACTGTGTGGCGGTAAGTTTTAAAATGTCAATATAATCTTCTTGTCAGTTTCCACCTCCACTCGGTACCTGCTTATCTTGGTAATTCACTCTGAGGTGCATGTACACGGATGTAGCTACTAGTGATTATACTGCTGGTCAAGAATACAAGGTGGGATTACATGCTGTGTTGTTCCTGACAATGGGCTGTTGGCAGATGGAACTTAACCTAGACAAGCATGAAGTAGTGTACGTTAGGACAAGACATGTAAAATAAATGGTAGGAACCAGTCATCAATGTTGACGGACTTAGGGGGCTGTGGAGCAGGTCCATAGCTCCCTGAAAATGGCAGATATGATAGTGAAGAAGGCATTCGACATACATCATAGACCAAGGCATTTAGTATAAGAGTTAGGTTAGAAACACAGAAACATAGAAAATAGGTGCAGGAGGAGGCCATTCGGCCCTTTGTGCCAGCACCGCCATTCATTGTGATCATGGCTGATCGTCCCCAATCAATAACCCGTGCCTGCCTTCTCCCCATACCCTTTGACTCCACTAGCCCCTAGAGCTCTATCTAACTCTCTCTTAAATCCATCCAGTGATTTGGCCTCCACTGCCCTTTGTGGCAGGGAATTCCACAAATTCACAACTCTCTGGGTGAAAACGTTTTTTTTCTCACCTTAGTCTTAAATGACCTCCCCTTTATTCTAAGACTGTGTGGCCCCTGGTTCTGGACTCGCCCAACATTGGGAACATTGTTCCTGCATCTCGCTTGTCCAGTCCTTTTATAATTATATATGTTTCTATAAGATCCCCCCTCATCCTAAACTCCAGTGAATTCAAGCCTAGTCTTTTCAATCTTTCCTTATATGATAGTTCCGCCATCCCAGGGATCAATCTCGTGAACCTACGCTGCACTGCCTCAATCACAAGGATGTCCTTCCTCAAATTAGAAGACCAAAACTGTACACAATACTCCAGATGTGGTCTTACCAGAGCCCTATACAACTGCAGAAGAACCTTTTTACTCCTATACTGAAATCCTCTTGTTATGAAGGCCAACATTCCATTAGCTTTCTTCACTGCCTGCTGTACCTGCACGCCAACTTTCAGTGACCGGTGTACAAGGACACCCAGCATGTACAAGTCTACAAGTGCAGGATATCATGTTGCAGCTGTATATATCATTGGTCTGACTGTACTGGGAGTATTGGGCACAGTGAAACAGACAGCATCTCTTTAGAGAAAGAATGGGGACGTTTCGGGTCGAGACCCTTCTTCAGACTGAGAGAGAGACATAGAGATATGGGTGGGTGAGGTGTGAAAATGAGACATCAAAGCATACAAAGCACCAAGGAAACTGTAGAATAGATAGTTGTTAGTTATGGGGAAGGTGAAGTATTGCGTACAGTTCTGGTCACCACACCACAGGAAACATGCGGTAGCATTAGTTAGACTGCAGAAGATATTCACCTGTATGTTGCTTGGGATGGAGGACTGGAGTTACCAGGAAGAATTGGCTAGATTTGGTTTATTATCACAAAAACATTGGGACTGAGGGGTGGCTTTGCAGCAGTTTGTAAAATTGTAAGGGGCATGTGTAAGGTCGATAGTCAGAATCTTTTTCCCCCAGAGTGGGGGAATCTAAAACCAGAGGGTGTAGGCTTAAGGTGAAACGGGAGAAAGTTGAGCCCGTTTGAGGAGTATGTTCTTCACACGTGAATATTTAGAACAGCTGCCAGCGGTGGTGGTGGAGGCAGCTACAATTATAGTGTTTAAAAGGCATTCAGACAGATACTTGGACAGGAAACGTGTAGAGAGATTTGGCCAAATTCAAGCAAATGGGATTAGCGTGGAAAGGCTTTATGGTTGGCATGAATGGGGCAGGCCATGGATTATGTGCCCTATAACTGATTCCAAAGAGAGCAAGATTTAAAAAAAAAGTCTGAATGAAACATGAAAAAAATCCGTAATTGAAATCAAGGTTCCTCCTCTCAATGAGCTTAAAATTTCTGGGGGGGGGGGGGGGGGATGCAATTCCTTGGCGACAATTAGAGGAGTACACATGATCCATTGTCAAATAACATCACTAATAACAGTGGGCAGTCTGCACCCCAGTGGCTTGAACATTGACCTCCAATTTCCGGCAAGACAGCCCTTGCTGTCTCCTCCCCTTCTCAGCTCTCCCTCAGCCCCCTGGCTCCTCCTCTTCCTTTCTTCTTCCCGCCCTCCCCACGCTGCATCAGTCTGAAGAAGGGTTTCGGCCCGAAACGATGCCCGTTTCCTTCGCTCCATAGATGCTGCCGCAGCCGCTGAGTCTCTCCAGCACTTTTGTCTACCTTCGATTTTCCAGCATCTGCAGTTCCTTCTTGAACATTTCATCTACTCCACTAATAACAGTTTATCTGGTCACCCATCTCTGTAATCTTTGAGGAATCTTACGGTCTAAAATTACTATCAAACGTAGCCTGCATTATGGTGCCTGAACTCAAAAGTAGTTGATTGAAGGTCTCCTGTAACATTTTGAGAGTAGTGAAAACTTGTGTATTCGCCTGGTTTTTAATAACAAACTATGTCAGTACCACCAAATCACAGCTTTTAAGGCTCCATTGCATCATTGCCATGGTGACGATGACAATTGCATGCCATTAATTAGAAGGTTGTATACTTTCCTGCCATATAGAGATAGAGATAGCCTTTATTGTCATTCAGGCCGAAGTCTGAACGAAATTGAAGCAGTCATACATATAATACAATACAATAAAACAACAATAAACACATATTAACATCCACCACAGTGAGTCCACCCAGCATCTCCTCACTGTGATGGAGGCAAAAGTTTTAGGTCTGCAGTCTCTTCCCTCCTCTTCTCCCTCTGCGCTGAGGCTGATACCCCCCGGGTGATGTTATAATCAGTCCCGCGGCTCAAACACCGCGGCCCGGGGTGGGTGAAGCTGCCGCCCACCAGTCCCGCAGACTCAGCCGCTGGCCCGCGCCGAACCCCGGACCACCCGCCCGGACACCGTCCAGGCCACCCTCGAGTACAGCGCCGTCTTCATCCCAGCTGGGCCACCCTGACACGTGAACCTCCCCCCGGTATCCCCGCCCGAGCACCGTCTTCAGCCTTGGGCTGAGCCGCCCCGCCCCGATGGGGTCGCGAACCTCCCCCGGACCGGCCGCCCCGACATGGACCGGGCCGCCCCGACACCTCCCCGGGCTGGGCCGCCCCGACTTGGGCGCCAAACCTCCCTCTGGCTGCGAGCGCCGCACCTCCCCGAGCTCGGCCGCTCCAACTGGAGCCTCGTTCCACCCTCGGGCTGGCCGTCCTCACGGGAGCATCCCAACCTCTTCCAGCCCTGAGCCGGACCACCCTCACGGGAGCGAGCTCAGAGCGAGTCCTGGCGGTGCTCTGCCTCCGAAGCCTCGAGGTCGTCAGCTCCATTAGGCCTCAACGTAGACGGAGGCAGAGAAGGGGAATACGACAAAAAGGTCGCATTCCCCCGCAGGGAGAGACTGCAAACCCACGTTTCAACCCCCCCCCCCCCCAAAACACAAACTAAAAAACAAAAACTAGACTAACCAAAACAAAATAAACAACACAAAAAACACAAACAAACGGGACTGCCGGTGAGCCGCTGCAGCCAGAGCCGCGCCGCCACTCCGATATTGTGCGTATAAGAAAGATTAGTTCTGAAACCTCAATTTCATCACAGGCTGTCAATGACCTTTACAGTTTGCATTTCAATGAAGCGTTTCAACAAACAGAAAACGTGTTCGTGAAAGCTCCCAGTACAAAATGTTCTGAAATGCGTTTATGTGGTACCTCTGTTAAACATTTTCAAGGAAAGCATTTATATTCCAATTATTCTTGGATCAGAACTTTTGTTTCCTTCAGACACCAGCATTCCAACATAAACTAATTTAGGGCAGATTATCAATTTCTAACTCTCTCTGATAATACAGTCCCTTGACTGGTGACACCAAACGTGACAACATTTGGTTTTAACAGCATCATGTGCTAACTGGTTTCTGAATGGGGCCATCTCTTGACAGCAGAAAATTAGCGTTGCTTATTTCTCTACATTAACATTATACCACCTGACAAATAATTGGAAATATTATGAGAGACGTTCCAAGCAGCAGCTACTGGAACGGGTTGTTGAATGATACTTGATGTGAGCTGCCAGACAGACGGGCTTTCCTGGAGAGCTGGGAACATATTGCCTCGTTAACCTTTCAGTTGCAGAATGGAGCGTAGTCAAAAGGGCAGGGAAACCTTTCCAAAAAAAATGGGTCTATCAGGAATAGAGAAGATACCATACTGGGCGGCATGGTGGCGCAGCAGTAGAGTTGCTGCTTTAAGTCCCTGTCCCATTTAGGAGATCTAAACAACAACCTCTGGTGATCTTGCCCGCCACCCAAAAAAAAATCAAGGTCAAGGTGACCTGCAACCTCCTACCACCTTCCACACAAATGTTGAAAACCTTCCTCGACTATGAAAAAACCCGACTTCGACTAGACCTGTGACTAAAAAATGTTTGATTTTTAAAACGGCAAACTATTTTTAGTTGAGGCTGGTTTTAAACATGATGAAAAAAATAGCAGCAACCTAGATGATGTCTCGACCACGCGGAAACCACTTTCAACCATTAGGGAGAGTGACCAAAACCTCCGGAGACCTTATGGAAACCTTGGGTGGCGGGCAAGGTCACCAGAGGCTGCTGCTTGCAGCGCCAGAGACCCGTGTTCAATCCCGACTACGGGTGCTGTCTGTACTAAATTTGTACGTTTTCCCCGTGACCTACATGAGTTTTCTCTGAGATCTTCGGTTTCCTCCCACACTCCAAAGACATACAGTTTGTCGGTTAATTGGCTTGATATAAGTGTGTGTAGGATAGTGTTAATGTGCTGGGATCGCTGGTCGACGCGGACCCAGTGGACCGAAGGGCCTGTTTCCGCACTGTATCTCTAAATTAAACTAAACCATGCTGTGGATTTTAAATTGCTCAACTCATTTCCTAGAGAACCAGACTGGTTCACAGTTGTTCATGCATGTCCACATTCTTGTACTGCATGTTGGAATGGATGTCTCCTTGCCAGAAACACTGCAAGGAGTGTAGCTATTACAGTCCATTCTGGGCTTGCCAAGCTTCTGATTGAACTTGGAGCAGAAACTAAACTGCTGGAAGAATTCAGCAGGTAAGCAGTAGTGCCCCACCACAGGTTTGATCTGCCAGCAGTTTTTTTGTCCTGATTCCGGCATCTGCAATCCCTTGTGTTTCCAATCTTGTTGGTCTTTCTTTGTCTGTCGATGGCAACATAGTAGGTGATATTTTAACAAAACTGATCATAAGCTACCAAGAAGGAAATGGATAAAACGAAATGGGTTTGAGTAACACCCTACAATCCTATAAAGCCCCTAAATAGAGAAATAATAATAATAATAATAATAATAATAATAATAATAATAATAATAATAATAATAATAATAATAATAATAATAATAATAATAATAATAATAATAATGGATGGGATTTATATAGCGCCTTTCTAGATACTCAAGGCGCTTTACATCGCTTTATTCATTCACTCCTCAGTCACACTCGGTGGTGGTGAGCTACTTCTGTAGCCACAGCTGCCCTGGGGCAGACTGACGGAAGCGTGGCTGCTAATCTGCGCCTACAGCCCCTCCGACCACCACCAATCACTCACACACATTCACACACATTCACACGCGGGCAAAGGTGGGTGAAGTGTCTTGCCCAAGGACACAACGACAGTATGCAATCCAAGCGGGATTCGAACCGGCTACCTTCTGGTTGCCAGCCGAACACTTAGCCCATTGCGCCATCTTAAAAATGATGGAGAGAGAGGACATCTTGAATAGAAACATTCAAAATAGTCAGTACCTACCTGAGTGTCATGGGTAAATCCACCTCCTGGTTTTTAGAAAGTCATGTCATAAGTGATAGGAGCAGAATTAGGCCTTTTGGCCCAATCAAGTCAACTCCGCCATTCAAACATGGCTGTTCTATCTCTCCCTCCTAACCGCATTCTCCTGCCTTCTCCCCATAACCCCTGACCCCCGTACAAATCACAAAAATTAATATGTTTGTGGTGCTGATTATAAGGAATGTTTGTATATTCCAAGACTTAAGCCCCTGTCCCACTTTCACAACCTAATTCACGACCTCTGCCGAGTTTGCCCTTGACTCATACTCGCAGCGTGGTTGCCGCGAGGTCGTAGGAGGTCGTAGCAGGTCGTGATGCTAGTCGTAGGTACTCGTGGCATCAAGTAGTTTGGGGCAATTTTCTAGCCTGATGAAAAATGTCCACGAGTAAAAAAGGTTGTGAATTAGGTCGTGAAAGTGGGACAGGCCTCATGGGTCATGGGAACGTGGGACGCTTCCTGATGCTCGTGAGTGGGCTCCACGTACTCGTGGCCTCAAGTAGGTCGCGGCGTTTTTTCCAGCCTGATAAAAAATGTCCACGAGTAAAAAAAAAGGTCTGCATGGAAAAAATTGATACTTTTTACTCGTAGGTAGGTCATAGGTAGGTCATAGGTAGGTCGTACGTAGGTCGTAGTAGATTGTGATGGTAGTCATGAGTAACCGTAGGTAGTCGTAGATCGGCAACAGGCCCAAGGAAAAAAATGTAAACAAGACATCATTTTATCATGTGATCATTTTCCACTAGTAGCTAGTCGTAGTTGGAGGTCATAAACAGAGTCATAGGAGGTTGTAGACATAGTCGTTGGAGGTCTTTTCCTTCGGCGAGTCAACATGACATTGACATTTGTTTCAACTCGTCTAGGGTCTTCTAAACTCGTGGATTAGGTCGTCCAAGTGGGACAGGCCCTTTAGAATCAAAAAGTCAGTCTAGGGTCAATGATCCATTCAACGTGCAGGGTATATTTTGAAAAGCTCCCTGTCATTAATTTTGAAATAGAGACCAGACATTAAGTCATCTCAACCAACCACTGGAATATTAAATGTAAAATTAAATATTAAATCTCTTGAAATGTTTTCACACTCACAGAGCCTGAGTTTGGCTCGGAGCTAGACTGACACGTCAGATAACAATCTGAACACACAGCCATTGAACATGAATGAAACGTTAGCTATTTCATGACAAACATGATAAGCAAAACCCCATGTCTTACTTGACCTAAATAATCAAAATGTTGTTCTCTGCAAGTCTGTTTTTGAGATATAAATCAAGTTTAGGCTGTGAGATAGGAGCAGAATTGGGCCATTCGGCCCATCAAGTCTACTCCACCATTCAATCATGGCTAATCTATCTCTCCCTCCTAATCCCATTCTTCCTTCCGCCTTCTCTCCATAACCTCAAACACCCGTACTAATCAAGAATCTATCTATCTCTGCCTTAAAAATATCCAATGCGGCCTCCACAGCCTTCCGTGGCAAAGAATTCCACAGATTCACCACCCTCTGACAAAATAAATTCCTGCTCCTCTACTTCCTAAAGGAAAGTCCTTTAATTCTGAGGCTATGATCTTTAGTCTTAGTCTCTCCCACTAGTGGAAACATCCTCCCCACATCCACTCTATCCAAGCCTTTCACTATTCTGTACGTTTCAATGAGGTTACCCCCTCATCCTACTAAACTCCAACGAGAACAGGCCCAGTGCCAGCAAACGCTTCATCATATGTTAACCCACTCATGCCTGGTTTCATTCTTGTAAACATCCTCAAGAGTCAAGAGTCAAGAGTCAAGAGTCAATTTAATTGTCATTTGGACCCCTGGGGGTCCAAACGAAATGCCGTTTCTGCAGCCATACATTACACACAAATAGACCCCAGACACAACATAATTACATTTAACATAAACATCCATCACATAACTGTGATGGAAGGCCAAAAAACCTTATCTCTCCACTGCACTCTCCCCCCCCCCGATGTCACAGTCAAAGTCAAAGCCCCCGGCTGGCGATGGCGATTGCCTCCACTGCCTTCTGTGGCAGGGAATTCCACAAATTCACAACTCTCTGGGTGAAAAGGTTTTTTCTCACCTCAGTCTTAAATGGCTTCCCCTTTATTCTAAGACTGTGGCCCCTGGTTCTGGACTCGCCCAACATTGGGAACATTTTTCCTGCATCCAACTTATCCAGTCCTTTTATAATTTTATATGTTTCTATAAGATAACCCCTCATCCTTCTAAACTCCAGTGAATACAAGCCTAGTCTTTTCAATCTTTCCTCATATGACAGTTCCGCCATCCCAGGGATCAATCTCGTGAACCTACGCTGCACTGCCTCAATCACAAGGATGTCCTTCCTCAAATTAGGAAATTAACATTAAGACATTAGGACATTAGCATGTTCAGTGGCTCCACCGTCACAATTTCTGAGAATTGGGAACAGGGTGCCCTGCCCCCTTTCTTCTCCCAAACACTCCACCTTTTTACACCCTGTCCCTCTCCCCTGAGCTCCTCCTGGTCCTGCACCTATTTCTCCCTTGTAACTACATTCCTTCCTCTAGCTTCACAATTCACAACTCTTCAATTCTTTTGTCTAACACCTTCTGTCTTTTCATATCTGGCCTTTGTCCATCCATCTGCATATCAAATATACATTCAATGTATCATCCTATTTCCTGCTAGGCCTTGTCCTACCCCACCTCATTTCCAGCTTTCTTCTCTCCCCCTCCCCGCACCCTACACTCAATCTGCAGGACGGTGAATCCTGGCCACTATTCACGGGATGTCAGGGCAAAATAGGAAACTAAAGATTTGATATTATTTCTCATCAAAATTCTGCAATTATGGTTTGCATTATAGTCACGAAGTCGCAGTTGCGTAGCAGTAGAGCTGCTGCATTACAGCTCTTGCAGCGCCAGAGACTCGGTTTCGAACCTGACTACGAGTGCTTGTCTGTACGGAGTTTGTACGTTCTCCCCGCGACCTGCATGGGTTTTCTCCGAGATCTTCGGTTTCCTCCCACACTCCAAAGACGTACATGTTTGTAGGTTAATTGGCTTGATATGAGTAAATGAGTGGGTTACCATACGATGAGCGTTTGACAGCACTGGGCCTCTACTCGCTGGAGTTTAGAAGGTTGAGGGGGGACCTCATTGACACTTACAGAATAATGAAAGGCATAGATAGAGTGGATGTGGAGAGGACGTTTCCACTGGTGGGAGAGTCCAGGAACAGAGGTCACAGCCTCAGAATTAAAGGGCGCTTTTTTTGAAAGGAGGTGGGGAGGAATGTCTTTAGTTAGTTGCTGTGAAGTGGAACTCATTGCCACAGAGGGCTGTGAAGGCCAATTCAGTGGATATTTTTAAGGCAGAGATAGACAAAGTCTTGGTTAGAACGGGTGTCAAGGGTTATGGGGAGAAGAAAGGAAAATGGGATTAGGAGGCAGAGATCAGCCATGATTGAATGGCGGAATGGGCTCGATGGGCCGAATGGCCTAATTCTACTCCTATAACTTGTGAGCGTGTATAGTTATAACTTGTCGCTAGTGTGTATGGGATAGTGTTAATGTGCGGGGATCGCTGGACGGTCCAGGCTCCGTGGGCCGAAGGGCCTGTTTCGGCGCTGTATCTCGAAACTAAACTAAACTAAAAAAGTTAGAAATATTTATTTTTAATGTCATATGATTCGCAAGAGTCAAATATGGATTCACAAAAGGGAAATTCTGTCAGAAGGTCTTTTGAGGTTGTAGCTAGAGGGGGCATGTGTGCATGAGTCTCGATTTTCAAAAGGCATTTGATATGGGTTCAAACAAAAGGTTGTTGCATAAAAAGGGATTAGCATGAATAAAAGATCAGTTAGAGAGAGAACACAGAGGAGGAATGATGTGATTTTTTTGGTTAGCAGGTCGCAACACGTGAAATGCTACTAGGATCAGAACTTCAGCGTTGCATTCTATGCTAATAGTGGGTGTGAGCTGAAAGGGCAACATATCTAAATTCACTGGTAGTCAAGAACTGGTTGGGAAGTGAATAGAGAGGAGAATGCAAAGATAGACACAAAAAGCTGGAGTAACTCAGCGGGCCAGACAACATCTCTGAGAAAAGGAATAGGTGACTTTTCAGGTCGAGACCCTTCTTCAGACTGAATGCAAAGAGACTGGTTAATTGAATATGTAATCTTAGGGACCATGTGCGAAATATAGTTTGAAGAAAGGACTCGTCCCGAAACGTCACCTATTCCTTTTCTCCAGAGATGCTGTCTGTCCCGCTGAGTTACTCCAGCTTTTTGTGTCGATCTTCGGTTTAAACCAGCAGTTCCTTCCTACACATAGGAAACATAGAAACATAGAAACATAGAAATTAGGTGCAGGAGTAGGCCATTCGGCCCTTCGAGCCTACACCGCCATTCAATATGATCATGGCTGATCATCCAACTCAGTATCCCGTACCTACCTTCTCTCCATACCCCCTGATCCCCTTAGCCACAAGGGCCACATCTAACTCCCTCTTAAATATAGCCAATGAACTGGCCTCAACTACCCTCTGTGGCAGAGAGTTCCAGAGATTCACCACTCTCTGTGTGAAAAAAGTTCTTCTCATCTCGGTTTTAAAGGATTCCCCCTTATCCTTAAGCTGTGACCCCTTGTCCTGGAAATTAGAGATTGTTCACTTTGCTTGAAGAATAATAAATCAATGTTATTGAAATGGTAAGAAACTAATAAATGCAAGTGTACAGAGGATGAGGTTGATGACATGTTGAATGTTAACATGGCAGTATAGCATGTATGAGGCAAATTATGAGGGAAATACAGTGTTACGGGGCCATCCTACTTAGGTGATTTTTAGGTGACTACCGGCGACTGTCATAGTCGTAGAAGGTCGACGAAAAAACAGCGGCTGGACCCCCCCAACGACAACCCCCCTACGATAAAGTCTATGACAATGTCTACAACAACTTACCGCCCAGTCGACGTCAAGCTAGGGCAAGCTACCAGCAACCGGCGGCCCATTAGGACGTCCATCTACGACCACACCTACGACAACCTACGACCACACAGGCGACAACCTATGACAACCGAAGTCAACCGACGCCCACCCGCAACAAGCTACGACAAGCAACGACCCTGTCGGCGACAAGTGAGGACAATTCAGTCGCCGGTACCTGTTGTCGGTTGACGTAGGTAGTCGCCAATGGAACTCGCCGAAGTCAGCACCAGCGACAGCCTACGTCACCTGGTGACAACTTCTGACAGCACCTACGTCAGGAGAAGTCACGCTACGCTCATTGGCGTCAAGCCAACTGTCGCCGAAAATTATTGAACATATTGAAAATCCAATGGCATCCAGAAAGACGCTACCAATCTTTGGGCAACTGAGGAGACTCCTCACGACCATACAGGCGACACCCAGCAACCATGTGGTGGTGACAGTCTAGTCGCCTGTAGTCGCCTAAAACATAGCTTAAGTGGGACAGGCTCTTTAACCTTTTATTAAACAAGGGTTGTAATATCAAAATAATTAAGTCTTGATATAATTGAGCATGGCATTATTGAGACCACACGTGGAGTATTAGGCGTAATTTAGTCGGGAAAATGCCCTTGCCTTGGAGACAGGGCCACGTTTGTCCTGGGATGGGAGGATTGTCCTTTGAGCAAAGAAGATAGACACAAAATGCTGGAGTAACTCAGCGGGACAGGAAGCATCTCTGGAGAGAAGGAATGGGTGATGTTTCAGGTCGAGACCCTTCTTCAGGCTGCAAGTCTTGAGGAAGATCTTTGAGATAAGAGCCATTTAGATTTCAACATGTTACATTCGGTGACCCTGTTACTCCACAGATGCAGGTCAAGTAGATGCACAGATTCTCTTGTCCAAAGTAGGTGAATTGAGGACCCGAGGACATCAAGTCAAGTCAAGTCAAGTCAAGTAGGTTTAAGGTAAAGGGGAAAAGATCTAACATGAATCTGAGGAGTAACTTCTTTCACCCAAAGGGTGGTGGGTGTATGGAACAAGCTGCCCAGTGGAGGTAGTTGAAACAGGGACCATCCCAAAATTTAACAACCTGTTAGACAGGTATATGGATAGTCTGAAGAACGGTATCGACCCGAAATGTCGTCTATTCCTTCTCTCCATAGATGCTGCCTCGCCTGCTGAGTTTCTCCAGCATTTTTTTGTCTACCTACGACTGTTCCAGTATCTGCCGTTCTTTCTTAAACAGGTACATGGATAAGATAGGTTTGGAGAGATATGGGCCAAACGCGGGCAGGTGGAACTAGTGTAGCTGGGACAGATTGGATGGTGTGTGCAAGTTGGGCTGAAGGGCCTGTTTCCATGCTGTATAACTCTGTTGCTGGACACTTTAATTCTCCTTCCCATTCCCACACAGTCCTTTCTGTCCTCAGTCTCCTCCATTGTCAGAGTGAGGCTAGACGTAAATTGGAGGAACAGCATCTCATATTTCCTTGGGCAGCTTGCAGCCCAGTGGTATGAATATTGATTTCTCTCACTTCAGGTAGCCCCGGCATTCTCTCTCTCTCTCTCTACCCCTCCCCTACCCAAGGCAAGGCAAGTTTATGGCAAGGCAAGTTTATTTGTATAGCACCATTCGTGCAAACAGCAATTCAAGGTGCTTTACAGGAAAGAAAAAATAAAATAGTCAATAATTAAAAATTGCAAAAGAAGCAATACGACAAATGTATGAATAATAAAACAACGTCAATGAAACAATAAAACAATTTTAAGAAGCACATGAAAGGGTTAAAATTAGACAGTTAAGATTACCTGCATGTCGGGTTATGGACAAGCTATAGTAACCAACAGTGTTTTTAGGCCTGATTTAAATGCGCTTACAGTCTGTGCACACCTCAGGTGTTCAGGGAGCTTGTTCCACAGGTGTGGAACATAAAAACAGAATGCTGCTTCAGCCTTTTTAGTTCTGACCCTGGGAACACAGAGTAAACCTGTCCCTGAAGACCTGAGGAGTCTAGGCGCCTCATATACACCAAGTAGGTCAGAGGTGTATTTTGGACCTAGACCATTCAGTGCCTTGTAGGTCAGCAACAGAATTTTAAAATCTATCATCTTACACACAGGGAGCCAGTGCAAAGATTTAAGGACAGGTGTAATGTGGTCCATTTTCTTGGTGTTGGTCAAGACTCTGGCAGCGGCATTTTGGATAAGCTGCAGTTGTTTAATTGATTTTTATTGAGACCTGTAAAGATGCCATTACAATAATCTAACCTACTAAAAATATATGCATGAACAAGTTTTTTCAGTGTCTTCTTTGGACAGAAATCCCTTGATACTTGCAATATTTTTTAGATGGTAATAGGCAGATCTGGTAATGGTCTTTATATGGCTGTCAAAATTCAAATCCGAGTCCATAACTACACCAAGGTTTCTGGCTTTGTCTGTGGTTTTCAGTGCAATTGAGTCGAGTTGAGCACTAGCCTCTAGCCTTGTTTTTTTGGGACCAAAGACACTAATTTCTGTCTTATTTGCATTGAGCTGGAGGAAGTTCTGGTTCATCCAGATGATACCCAAGTCACACTAGTTTCTTGTTTTCACCCAACAAACAGCTAACAATGGCCTGTTTCCTTTATCATCATTACTCTTTTGTATATCTTTCATTCATTGTTCTTTATCTCTCAACATCATCATCTGTATCTCTCATTTTCCTTATCCCTAACCAGTCTGAAGAAGGGTCTCGACCCATTCCTTCTCTCCAGAGATGATGCCAGTCCCGCTGAGTTACTCAAGTCAAGTCAAGTCAAGTCAAGTTTATTTGTCACATACACATACGAGATGTGCAGTGAAATGAAAGTGGCAATGCTCGCGGAACAACAAGACAACCAAACAAATTATAAACACAATCATAACACACATATTATTTTACATAATAAATAATAGAAGGAAAAACGTTCTGTACACTTAGTCCCTGGTGAGAAAGGCGTTTACAGTCTGAATTGCCTCTGGGAAGAAACTCCTTCTCAACCTCTCCGTTCTCACTGCATGGCAACGGAAGCGTTTGCCTGACCGTAGCGGTTGGAACAGTCTGTTGCAGGGGTGGAAGAGGTCTCTCATGATTTTGTTTGCTCTGGAGTTGCACCTCCTGTTGTATAGTTCCTGCAGGGGGGTGAGTGAAGTTCCCATAGTGCGTTCGGCCGAACGCACTACTCTCTGCAGAGCCTTCTTGTCCTTGGCAGAGCAATTCCCGAACCAGATGGTAATGTTCCAGCATGTTGTGTCTACCTCTGCCGGAGAGAATGCTTGAAGCTGGGTCACTGACAGCATTGAAGAAGTGTCCAGATGAACACTTGAATCTCTTAGGCAGACAGGGCTATGGACCAAGTACTGGGCATGGGGTTCATCTGGAAGAATGTTGATTGGTTGGAGTGGGCGGATTGGTTTAAATAGACTGTTTCCGATCTGTGCAATGCTGTGATTCTATTAATTCTAATAATTCTAATAAATTCTAATAATTCCATTCTTGGGCTAGTACAGGGCCCTCCATAATGTTTGGGACAAAGACCCATCATTTATTTATTCGCCTCTGTACTCCACAATCTGAGATTTGTAATAGAAAAAAAAAATCACATGTGCTTAAAGTGCACATTGTCAGATTTTAATAAAGGCCATTTTTATACATTTTGGTTTCACCATGTAGAAATTACAGCTGTGTTTATACATAGTCCTCCCCATTTCAGGACACCATAATGTTTGGGACACAGCAATGTCATGTAAATGAAAGTAGTCATGTTTAGAATTTTGTTGCATATCCTTTGTATCCAATGACTGCTTGAAGTCTGCGATTCATGGACATCACCAGTTGCTGGGTGTCTTCTCTGGTGATGTTCTGCCAGGCCTGTATTGCAGCCATCTTTAGCTTATGCTTGTTTTGGAGGCTAGTCCCCTTCAATTTTCTCTTCAGCATATAAAAGGCATGCTCAATTGGGTTCAGATCGGGTGATTGACTTGGCCACTCAAGAATTGACAATTTCTTAGCTTTGAAAAACTTCTTTGGTGCTTTAGCAGTATGTTTGGGATCATTGTCTTGCTGTAGAATGAACCGCCGGCCAATGAGTTTTGAGGCATTTGTTTGAATCTGAGCAGATAGGATGTGTCTATACACTTCAGAATTCATTATGCTACTGCCATCAGCAGTTGTATCATCAATGAAGATAAGTGAGCCAGCACCTTCAGCAGCCATACATGCCCAGGCCATAACACCCCCACCACTGTGTTTCACAGATGAGGTGGTATGCTTTGGATCTTGGGCAGTTCCTTCTCTCCTCCATGCTTTGCTCTTGCCATCACTCTGATATAAGTTAATCTTCGTCTCATCTGTCCACAAGACCTTTTTCCAGGACTGTGGTTGCTCTTTTAAGTACTTCTTGGCAATTGTAACCTGGCCATCAGCAGTTGTATCATCAATAATACAAGTGGTTTGCATCTTGCAGTGTAGCCTCTGCATTTCTGTTCATGAAGTCTTCTGCGGACAGTGGTCATTGACTAATCCACACCTGACTCCTGAAGAGTGTTTCTGATCTGTCAGACAGTGGTTTGGGGATTTTTCTTAATTATAGAGAGAATTCTTCTGTCATCAGCTGTGGAGATCTTCCTTGGCCTGCCTGTCCCTTGGCGATTAGTAAGCTCACCAGTGCTCTCTTTCTTCTTAATGATGTTACAAACAGTTGATTTTGATAAGCCTAAGGTTTGTCTCTAACAGTTTTATTCTTGTTTCTCAGTCTCATTATGGCTTCTTTGACTTCCATTGGCACAACTTTGGTCCTCATGTTGATAAACAGCAATAAAAGTTTCCAAAGGTGATGGAAAGACTGGAGGAAAGACTAGGTGCTGAGAGCTCTCTTATACCTGCATTAAGGAGGCCATTAAACACACCTGAGCAATTACAAACACCTATGAAGCCATGTGTCCCAAATATTATGGTGCCCTGAAATGGGGGGGGGGGGCTCTGTATAAACACAGCTGTAATTTCTACATGGTGAAACCAAAATGTATAAAAATGGTCTTTAATAAAATCTGACAATGTGGACTTTAACCACATGTGATTCTTTTTCTATTACAAATCTCAAATTGTGAAGTACAGAGGTAAATAAATAAATGATGGGTCTTTGTCCCAAACATTATGGAGGGCCCTGTAATTCAAACAAACATAGGATAGCAAAGTAGTGACAGCTGCAGATTGTAAAATATGACTTTGGGAGGATTTGGAATTGCTCCAGTGCTAAGGGCCTGTCCCACATACGCGTCCTTGGCTCGCAGATTACACGACCTCGTGGTCGCTTGAGGCGTACGGGCACCGTATGGCCACGTGGGGCCGGTCCCACTTAGAAGTGCGGAGGGTTATGGATTCGTGCGGGGCAGGTCCCGACATCGCGTGGGGCTCCAAAATTCTTTCAGTGAACTAAATCTTCGCACGCCAACGGCCTGTCGTGGAACTAACGGCAACGTCTCATCTCCAACAGCAGCAGAAGCAGGCAAATGATCGCCGAGCTCGGCCTGTGGCTCACGGCCGTTGCGGTCCGGATCCGCCCCCACTTCTACTCCCAGAGCGGAGCCAAGAAAATTGAGGATAGACACAAAATGCAGGAGTAACTCAGCGGGACCGGCTGCATCTCTGGAGAGAAGCAATGGGTGACGTTTCGGGTCAAGACCCTTCTTTTTAGACTGAAGAAGAGTCTTGACCTGAAACATCACCCATTCCTTCTCTCCAGAGATGCTGCCGGTCCCATTGAGTTACTCCAGCTTTGTGTCCATCTTCAAATGATGTAATGCGCTCCAGACAGCTGTGCGTACGCATGTAATCGCGCCCGACCTTCGCTCGACCGTCTCGGCTCAACGCGACCACGAGGTCGCATAATTTGCGTGCCAAGGGGCACGTAAGTGGGACAGACCCTTAAGTCATCACAAGTACATCCTATCTTGCTGTATCATTCAATGGATACATTGCGCAATGAGATCCTTTCCTGCATCTCTGTTTTTGCCGCCTGCATGTTGTGAGTTTTGGTGATTGACCCTACATTCAGTGTAGCCTCGAATGCCTCTGTTTAAATGGCTTGCTGGGCTTTTAGAAAACATACATACATTTTGGTCAACCACATTGATGTGGGTCTGGAATAACATTCGCCCAAATTTACTACCTGTCTGCCCATATTGCATTGGATTACAGAAGAATTTAAAAATCAATTTTCAAACATTAACCTTAGATCGCTTTGTGTGAAATTCAACCGTATCATTTTGAATAATGTTTATTCAATACCATTAAGTTGGAAAATTAATGAAAGCCTTTCATGCCATTTTCTTATGGAATTAATGGATATGATAGGTTCATCCACATGAGCAGTAAACATGTCACATTAACACCACGTTTGGTAAATTATGTTTGAAATACATTTCATTTTTTCGTCAAAACCTTAAATATCAATCAATCAATATAGTTTAGGAAGGAACTGCAGTTGCTGGTTTAAACTGAAGATAGACACAAAATGCTGGAGTAACTCAGCGGGACAGGCAGCATCTCTGGAGAGAAGGAATGGGTGACGTTTCGGGTCAAGACCCTTTTTCAGACTAGAGTCAGGGGAAAGGGAAACAGTTAATATGTTATTATAATGTTGTTATAATATAAGATCAGTCTGAAAAAGGGTCTCGACCCGAAACGTCACCCATTCCTTCTCTCCAGAGATGCTGCCTGTCCCGCTGAGTAACTCAATCAGTTTGTGTCTCTCTTCGGTTAATATGTGAGTTTCCTACTATTTGTACTTATCAATCCCAATTTGGGAGGCAAAGAAGAGACTCAAATCTCATGGACAATGATATAATGATACAATGATTCAATTTATTTGTTGTCATTTGAACCTCATTGAGGTTCAAACAAAATTTGGTTTCTGCAGTCATACACACAAGAAAACGAACCAAGACACAACATAATTTACACAAACATCCATCACAGTGAATCTCCTCCTCACTGTGATGGAAGGCAAAGTCTTATCTCTCCCCTGCACTCCTCATTCTCCTCCCGATGTCAGTCAAAGCCCCCTGTGGGCGATGGTAAGTGTCCTGCGGCCATTAAAGCCGCGCCGGGTGATGCAAGACTGCGCTCCGGGTCTTGGTGTTGGAGCCCCCGGCGGGCGCTAGCAAGTCCCGCAGCCATTTAAAGCCGCGCCGGGCGATGTAAGGCCCCGCTCCAGGTAATTTTCAACCCCGCAACTCGGGCGGGAGAAGTCGCCATTGCGGAAGCCCCGAAAAGCGGTCTCCCACCAGGGACCCGCGGGCTCCTGGTGTAAGTGTCCACCAGACTTGCGGTTGGAGCCTCCGAATCTCTGGGGTCGGGTCAAGCAGCGCGCCACCATCGCTCCTCCCGCTCTGAAGACCAGGTCGTTCCGGTTGGAGGCCGCTCCACGGTGCTCGGCCCCAACGACAACGGAGACCCGACAGAGAAAAGGTCGGGTTCTCCGTGCAGGGGATAGATTTTTAAAGTTTCCCCCCCCCACCCCCCGCCCCCCACACGCACACATACCCAGTTTAAAAGAAAAACACTTTAAACTACATTCAAACGAGACAAAAAATAAAAAACGACAGACGGACTGCAGAGGCCGCTCTACGTGAGTGCGATGTGTCTTGCTTTATCGGAACAAGGATAAGCAAAAAATGGCTCAAATAAGTTATCATATTACTTTTTTTTTAAATTCTCCCCCTGGCATGAAAAGTCAAACTTCAGTTATCTTTTATGTGCATCATTGATTTAAGTGTGAAACTGAAAATAATATTACTGCCAAACAGAAATTCCACCTTCAAACTAAAGAGCGCAAAAGGAATTCTGGTATTTTATTGATCATCTGGAAGCAAGCCAACTGATTCATGTTAAACGACAATTATGAAATAATTCCTTTTGCTCTGAAAATTGTAAATGATTGATGTACAGCAAGGTGACAGAGGTCACTGTGTGTCTTTCTTTTGACTTTAGAAGGTTGTGTTAATCAGTTTCATGAAAGAATGTGACGTTTTATGATTTCTATCTTCCAGTGCGATGGAATTGTCCTTGATGTCAGTAACATGTCACTGGAAGGGATTGCAATCCTTAACATTCCCAGTATGCATGGCGGCTCTAACCTTTGGGGCGAAACAAAGAAGCGAAGGAACTATAACCGCATGAGTAAAAAAGTCCCAGAGAAGCTGGTTTCAACAACAGTTACAGATGTGAAGGAACTGAAGTTCTGTGTCCAAGGTAGGAAATCCAATGTCCATTTAACTTGTGAGTTTCTATTTAATGTCAGTCTGTGGCATGAGTGATGTCATTTAGTCACATGAATTAGCACATAAATCGTTATAAGAATGAGAGGCCCAGAGTATTGTTAAACACATATTTAACATTGACGATGATATTTGTTCTGATTGATGTATATCTTATCTGCGGTGCTCAAGCTCCATCTTAGGTTTTCATTTCTTGTTGGGTCTAAGGGCAGTAGATACCTTCCCAATTGGCCATTCTCTTGATGTGATCCCAGCACAACGAATATTAACAGACATGATAACTACACACCCGATAATTCAACAGCTCATTTCCACGTGGCACTTGCTGAGTCTGGGGTGGGAGATTGCAACCTTCACGAGGTCCACCCTGTTCCGACGAATGCAATCAACCTGGTGTGCACTAACAGAAGATCAAACAGAACAAGTTGTCTTACAACTTTAGGCTGTGCACGCCATATGCATGAAGAAGAGGACTTGCTGAGGTGATCTCAGTATAACAGTAAAACCCCTGTCCCACGGTACGAGTTCATTCCAAGAGCTCTCCCGTGTTTGCCCTGATTCGAACTCGGAGATTTACGGTAATGGCCGCTCGTCGGTACTTGGGGCTCTCGTGGACATTTTTCATCATGTTGAAAAATCTTTCACGAGTCTTCCCGTGCTTACCTGCCGTTAGCGAGTCTTCCCGAGTACCTGCCGTTAGCGCTAAGAGACGTCCCAGAGCTCCGACGTACCCGCTACGTTCATTCCCCGTGCTTACCACGAATTTGATTTTTTTTAAACTCGGGAGAGCTCTTGGAATGAACTCGTACCGTGGGACAAGGCTTTAAGCAAAGGAGGCAGCCACAAAAAGCTGGAGTAACTCAGCGGGACAGACAGCATCTCTGGAGAGAAGGAAGGAATCGGTGACGTTTCAGACCGAGAGGCAGGGAAAGGCAAACGCAAGATATAGGACAAATGAATGGAAGATATGCAAAAAGCAACAACAATCGAGGAAAGGTGGAGCCCACAATGGTCCATTGTTGGCTGTGGGGCAGGTGATAACAAGTTATACAGACACTGAAACTCAACAAGATGACAGTGAAATTAGTATGGCGACTGGGCTGGTGGGGGGACGGAGAGAGAGGGAAAGCAATGTTTAATCAAAAAATTAATTATGATTTTTCTAACTTCAAGTAACCCTTCAATTCCCTCTCTCTCTGTCCCCCATCCTGGTTGTTATATGTTTCACTATCGGCCTGGTGCGTTTCACTGTCTGTATAACTCGTTCTCATCCAACCCACAGCCAACAATGCATATCTTCATCTGTGCTATATCTCTCATTTCCCTCTCCCCTGACTTTCAGTCTGAAGAAGGGTCTCGACTCGAAACGTCACTATTCCTTCTCTCCAGAGATGCTGCCTGACCCGCCGAGTTACTCCAGCCTCTTGTGTCTGCCTTCGGTTTAAACCAACATCTGCAGTTCCCTCATACACAGTAAACAATGGAGCCTTGGTGTATTTTCAACCTTTTATACCTCACGCTGCCTCGGCAAGGCCAGCAGTATAAACCAGCTTTTTGTGTCCATCTTCAGTTGTAACCTAACTGCATGATAGAGGTTGGTGAACAGATGGATGTGGGTGCAGGAAGGAACTGAAGATGCTGGTTTAAACCGAAGATAGACACAAAATGCAGGAGTACCTCAGCAGGACAGGCAGCATTTCTGGAGAGAAGGAATGGGTGATGTTTTCTTCAGACTACTGAACTACAGACCAGCCTGAAGAAGGGTCTCGACGCGAAACGTCACCCATTCCTTCTCTCCAGAGACACCACCTGTCCTGCTGAGTTATAAAGCGTTCTTCTTATCTCAGTCCTAAACGGCCCCTTAATAATGTACGGCCTTCAAGAGAGAGCTAGATAGGGCTCTTAAAGATAGCGGAGTCAGGGGATATGGGGAGAAGGGGGTACTGATTGGGGATGATCAGGCATGATCACATTGAATGGCGGTGCTGGCTCGAAGGACTGAATGGCCTACTCCTGCACCTATTGTCTATTGTCGATTGTCTATTTGCTCACCAGTGGGTTTGCCCACCAGCACCTCCCTGCACACAATTGGTTTCAGCACCCAAGTTTTGATCTTTCCCATCAAGTATGGTTTTTGGTTGAATCAACTGTGAGCCTGCAGAATAGTATCCCAGCTTGAGTCTATAACTCCATTAGGTGAAAAGCAAAGCAAGGGGCTGTGCGGTTGGGGGTAACTTTATGACATTGGCCTGCTTTGATGTGTGCCAGCTGTATAATGTACTCGCATTTCCTATTGAAGTGACCGCTTCCCTTCAAATCACTGAGATCGCACAGTGCTTGGTTGCATGTTAACATAGTATTGCAACAACAATTGCTTTTCTGAAACACACCTTTAACTCTGAAAATGTCACAAAATGCTTTGCAAGAGGCATGCACCCAAACTGGATATAAACCAACTGTCTTTCACATTGTGGATTCTATCAGGAGGCGTAATGTATTCTTATTTGAATGCTATGTAAATTAATTAATAGCAAGGACTGACCACACTCGATATCATCTTTCATCTTGTGTTCCAAAGGTTACAGTGCCAAATGTTTACTGCTGGTGAGCCTTTGAAGCAGGATTTAATCTACCTGAGAGCATTGTTGTCAAGTGTAAATGATGGGAAATGTCCTACCCCTTTCACATTCCTTTATTCTATTTCCTCTAAAGTTGTGTGTGCACCCTGTGTGGGGCCGATTGTTAAATTCAAAACCAATAGCAAAGAAACAATCAAAGTGTAACGAGACACAATGCTGGAGTAACTCAGCGGGACTGGCAGCAGCATCACTGGAGAGTGGGTGACGTTTTGGGTCGAGACCCTTCTTCAGACTCCACCCTCTCTCACTGCACCCCCCTGTACTTTGATCATTGTGTAGCTGCTCTTCAAAGACAACATACACCTCAGCTGTAGTTACACCCAGAACTGACTCTGAGGAAGATTTTCAAACATGAAACGTTTGTCAGCATTTAAAATTCGCATTTTAAAATTTGTTTAATAAGGCGTTCGACAAGGTTCCGCATGGTAGGCTGCTCTGGAAGGTTAGATCGCATGGGATCCAAGGAGAGATAGATGAATGGATAGCAAATTGGCTCCATTGAAGGAAGCAGAGGGTGATGGTGGAAGGTTGCTTCTCAGACTGGAGGCCTGTAACTAGTAGTGCACGTCAAGTTCTGGTGCTGGGCCCGTTACTGTTTGTCATCTACATCAACGATTTGGATGAGAACATACAGGGCAAGATTAGCAAGTTTGCTGATGATACAAAAGTTAGTGGTTTTGCAGATAGTGAAGATGGTTGTGAACGATTGCAGCAGGATCTGGATCGATTGGCCAGGTGGGCAGAGGAATGGTTGATGGAATTTAATACAGGAAAGTGTGAGGTGTTGCATTTTGGGATGTCGAACAAGGGCAGGACCTACACAGTAAATGGTAGGCCTCTGGGCAGTGTTGTAGAGCAGAAGGATCTAGGAGTACAGGTGCATGGTTCCTTGAAGGTCGAATCGCAGGTAGATAAGATGGTCAAAAAGGCTTTCGGCCTATTGGCACATTGGCTTTCATCAGTCAGAGTATTGAGTATAGAAGTTGGGAGGTCATGTTGCAGTTGTATAAGACGTTGGTGAGGCCGCATTTAGAATATTGTGTTCAGTTCTGGGCACCGTGTTACAGGGAATATATTGTACAACTTGAAGGGACAGATTGGGTAGATGCACAGAATCTCTTGCCCACAGTAGGGGAATTGAGGACCAGAGGATATAGGTTCAAGGTGAAGGGGAATAGATTTAATAGGAATCTCATGGGTGACTTTTTCACACAGAGGGCGGTGGGTGTATGGAGCAAGCTGCCAGAGGAGGTAGTTGAAGCTGGGACTATCCCAACTTTTAAGAAACGGTTAGACAGGTACATTGATAGGACAGGTTTGGAGGGATGTGGACCAAAAGGTCAGCAAGTCACCGCCTGGCCTGGCCGAGGCAGCCACATTGGGAATGCCAGATGCAGCAGATGAGGTTAGAGGTGCATGTGAAACTCTGTCTCACCTGCTGGGGTCCCTGGATGGGGGTGAGGGAAGAGGTCCAGGGCACTTGCTGACATCCCACGGCGGGAGCAACAGTGGTCTTTGCACTTACAGTAAGTACATTATTAGAAGAACTACTTCAATATTCTAGAGCTGGTTCCATTTGGCGATCAAACCTACACATCAATTCTATCACAGTCCATAAGACACTCAACATGTAGGCTTGACGCATTTCAGTAGATAAGGTGGTCAAAAGGCTTTTGGCACATTGGCCTTCATAATTCAGAGTATTGAGTATAGAAGTTGGGAGGTCATGTTGCAGTTGTATAAGACGTTGGTGAGACTGCATTTAGAATATTGTGTTCAGTTCTGGGCACCATGTTATAGGAAAGATATTGTCAAACTTGAAAGGATTTAGAAAAGATTTACGAGGATGTTGCCAGGACTAGAGGGTGTGAACTATAGGGAGAGGTTGAGTAGGCTGGGTCTCTATTCCATGGAGCGTAGGAGAATGAGGGGAGATCTTATAGAGGTGTACAAAATCATGAGAGGAATACAATGAGCAGATGCACAATCTCTTGCCCAGAGTAGGGGAATCGAGGACCAGAGGACATGGGTTCAAGGTGAAGGGGAAAAGATTTAATAGGAATCCAAGGGGTAACCGAGGGTGGTGGGTGTATGGGAGAAGCTGCCAGAGGAAGTAGTGGAAGCTGGGATTATCCCATTGTTTAAGAAACAGTTAGGCAGGTACATGAATAGGACAGGTCTAGAGGGATATGGACCAAAGAATGTGTGATGTTTCGGACTTTTCAGACTAATGGGAGGGGAGAGGGAAATGCAAAGATAAGGAAGTGTAAAATGTGAAAATAGGACATAGAGAATGGAGATCAAGGAAAATGTAGACTAGACCCCTCAGTATTATCTGTTGCATTCTCCTGAAAAAAGTTAGTGTGCAGTGCAAAGTGGATGGCAAACTCAGGCTGAAGGGAAAATAGCAAGGCAGTCCTCAGTACTTTAACTAGTATTTGTTCCTAACAGCAGGGTTTGTCCTATTTACTTCTCAATACAGCATCTGACTCTTTCGTCAATGGGCTTAGTGTACAGGCTGTAAATCACACTATATGACAACAACTTGAAACTGTTGATCTTGTTCTGGTTAAGTAAGTAAATATTTGCTGCTTGTGACCTAAATTTAGCCGTCAGAATCATTGGCATGCCTTTCAGTCTTGCAGCCGAAGCGTTTTCTGTCAGATTTGCTCGCTGGAATAATTGTGGTGCAATTGGAGCCATTTCTCCAATGCAATTTGATTAACCTTGTAAGGTGTAAGCTACCCTTGTGGGGAATGAAACACAACTGGTTGGTTAATGTTCAGCTGCTACAGATCCATGATGATTGATAGACACAAAATGCTGGAGTAACTCAGCGGGACAGGCAGCATCTCTGGAGAGAAGGAGTGGGCAACGTTTCGGGTCGAGACCCTTCTTCGGACTGATGTCAGGGGAGTTGGCGGTACAGAGATAGAATGTAGTCGGAGACAGTAAGACTGGTGGGAGAACTGGGAAGGGTGAGGGATAGAGAGAGAGGGAAAGCAAGGGCTACTTGAAGTTAGAGAAGTCAATGTTCATACCGCTGGGGTGTAAGCTGCCCAAGCGAAATATGAGGTGCTGTTCCTCCAATTTGCGCTGGGCCTCACTCTGACAATGGAGGAGGCTCAGGACAGAAAGGTCTGTGGGAATGGGAGGGAGAGTTGAAGTGTTTTGCAAAAGTCTTCAGAGGGGGAGGGAGATGCATAGATAAGGAAGGGTATGGTGTGAAAACGAGACATCGAAGGGGATGGGGTTCAAGGGAAATGTAGACTAGATCATTGATAGCTAGGAGAAGGTGACACCGAAGCATACAGAGATAAAATGTAATCAGGGTGACTGTGTTCTACACAATCCATGACCATTGATGTGCTGCCCATTATAGTTATGCTCCTTTCCCCGTCTCTCCTCCCCTTCATCCCTGGTGCTCTAACGATGGTGCCACTGTCTCTCAGCAAAGTCATGCCTCCACTAACCACAGCACCACAATAACCTCCCTTGCCAATACTTCCCGATCCCCCCCCAATAATCCCATGTCACTGTGTGCTTCTTAATCTTTATGCAACTGTCATCAAATCTCAAATAATTATGTTTTTGCTATGAGACTCGTTTTTTTTTATATATCACTGTGGATGTTTTGTTTAATTCCGAGCTATCTATCATTTCTTTTGAAGCCACTGAACTATTTCTGATGCAAGGATGTACACGTGGACCTGAGATTGAACAGTGGCCATTGTCCACGAAATGTACCCATAGTTCCTGCAAGGCAAGATTTGTTATCCCCCCACTCATCCCCTCCCCCCCTCTCCCCCCCAGAGTCAATTTACATGGAACATTCAACAGGGGTCATGCGACATGGTTGACAAAAAGTAACATAATAATAAATAATAATAATAATAATAATAATAATAATAATAATAATAATAATATATTTTATTGTCATTGCACGTCAGTGTAACAAGATTTAATATGCAGCTTCCAACCGACGCAAAAGTGAAGTAAAATAAATAAATAAGCTGTGTGACGTGACCATCCGTGGGAGACAGTCCAGGGGGGATGGGGGGCACTCAGCAGGGCCGGTTCAGAGCCGCTATAGCTCTGGGAATAAAGCTGTTTCCGAGTCTGGAGGTTCGGGCGTAGAAGGCCTTGTAATGTCTGCCGGAGGGAAGTTGTTCGAACAGTCCATTACAAGGGTGTGAGGAGTCTTTATGGATGCTGACGGCCTTCCTGAGGCACCGTGTGTGGTAGATGCCCTCCAAGGCTGGTAGCTCTGTCCCAATGATCCTCTGCGCTCTGTGGACGACGCGCTGAAGAGCTCTCCTCTCCACCTCCGTGCAGCTGAGATACCACACAGAGATAATACGTTAATATGCTCTCTGTGGTGCAGCGGTAGAAGGTTGTCAGCAGCTGTTGGGGCAGACCAGTCTTTTTTAATGTCCTCAGGAAGAACAGTTGTTGCTGTGCCTTCTTGACCAGCGCAGCGGTGTTGGTGGACCATATGAGGTCCTGTGAAATGTGAGTGCCCAGAAACTTAAAGCTGGACACTCTCTCCACACCTTCCCCGTAAATGGAGATTGGGACGTATTTTCCATTATGGGACCTCCTGAAGTCAATAATCAGCTCCTTGGTCTTGGAGGTGTTTAGTGACAAGTTGTTACGTGCGCACCAGTCCGCCAGGTTCTGCACCTCCGCTCTGTATTTTGTTTCATCACCCTTGGTGATCAGCCCAATCACATCTATAGATTTTCTCCTCATTATTTTTGTCCTATCTCAGATCAAATTCCCGTCGCAGTAAAACAATTGGCTTAGATTAGTTTAGTTTAGGGATACAATGTAGAAACAGGCCCTTCGGTCCACCGAGTCCGCACTGCCCAGCGATCCCCGCACATTAACACTATCCTACACACACTAGGGACAATTTACATTTATACCAAGCCAATTAACCTACAAACCTGTACGTCTTTGGAGTGTGGGAGGAAACCGAAGATCTCGGAGAAAACCCACGCAGGTCACGGGGAGAATGTATAAATTCCGTACAGACAGCAACAGTAGTCGGTATCGGACCCGGGTGTCTGGTGCTGTAAGGCAGCAACTCTACCACTGCGCCAACATGCCACCCCTACAACTGCAGCATGACTATCCGGGCTTGGTACCAAGAGGTGGTTTGGCATAACGCTGTGTCCTTTCTCCTCTAAAATAGGCTGGTGTGTGTAAGATGGATCCCTCAATGTTTATACACAGGATTAAAACATTTGCATTGGGCAACTCCTCTTGCAACCCACTACCACCACCCACACATTCTGAACATTTCAGGGATTTCTCCTTTAAACACAAGATTTAAACCAGGATGACACAGTGAGGGAGGGGGGTGGGGTGAGAACAATGGAGGAGCCGGCTTGGGGGGACAGGGATGGGGGGAGGGGGGAAGGGGGGGGGGGGGGTGGGAGGGTGGGGGAGGGGAGGGGGGGAGGGGTGGGGGAGGGGGGGGGGGGAGGGGGAGGGGAGGGGGGGGGGGGGGGGGGGGGGGGGGGGGGGGGAGGATGGAGGAGGGAGGGGGGGAGGGGCGAAGGGGGAGGGGGGGGGGGGACAACAAAGGCGGACCTGGCACGGGATACTTTGTAACCTTGTCAATGCCCCTTACGTGGTGACTATTCGCATACCTTGGCTGCACAGGCAAAGAATTTCACTGTGGCTCATCACATGTTCCAATGAAGTATTCAATTCAAATAAATGATAGCATTATCAGAAGTGACCTTTTGGAATCAAGTTGATCTAGACTTTTGCTCTCTGATTCACCAATGCTAGATATTGAAGTGGTGTGGTTTGCATTCTGGTCGCCATGCCAACAGATTCCTTGCTGCCATCTGCACAATAAACAGCTGCAGAGCAGGAGGTAAAAAAGAAAGTCGAAAAGGCAACCTATCGCTGCCGCCAGTTCTCTGTGAAAGCTCACCGACTACAGTACCAGTAAAAGGCCACAGTGCAAGAATAATAGACACATGGCAGGCACCTCTCCTCCCACAGTCTGCGTGGGAAGGTACTGCGGATAGAGTCGTAGAGTCATAGAGTGATACAGTGTGGAAACAAGCCCTTCGGCCCAACTTGCCCATACCGGCCAACATGCAGATGCTCATTAAAAGACGAAGATAAGACACAAAATGCTGGAGTAACTCAGCGGGACAGGCAGCATCTCTGGAGAGAAGGAATGGGTGAAGAAGGGTCTCGACTCCAGAGATGCCACCTGTGTTACTCCAGCATTTTGTGCCTGTCTTCCTTTGCAGCCCGTTCTCTGCGTGCCTCTGCCTGCTCGTGCAGAGTCACTCTCGGAAGGTATGGCATCGCTGGTGGAAGGCTGCTGATTTTGTGTATTGTATTCTGTGGGGGGACGCTGGAGAAAACCTTGTGCAGCATTCAGTCTGGACATCCTAGCCCCAGGCTGCAGCATGATGGAGGTGGCAGCAACTGTCTGGGCTAGTTGGCTGTGCAGGAAGGAACTGCAGAAGCCAGCTTAAACCAAAGATAGACACAAAAAAGCTGGAGTAACTCAGCGGGACAGGCAGCATCTCTGGAGAGAAGAAACGGGTGACTATACGGGTCAAGCCCCTTCATTCAGACAACTCTCTCGCAGCTCCCCTATGTGACTCATCCTGCTCTCCGATTCCATGACCACGTTTTAACCACAGGCACGCACCTTGCTCCAGTATTTTGTGTTTATCTTCTGCTCATCCACATGTTGTGCTTATCTTCTGCTGGTTGGCTGATGGTTAGCAGAATGGGCATTGTCAGAGTCATAGTGATGGGTGATGACACCTGATCAATGGTCCATTGAAGCCGCTTCCATGAATAGAAACATAGAAACATAGAAATTAGGTGCAGGAGTAGGCCATTCGGCCCTTCGAGCCTGCACCGCCATTCAATATGATCATGGCTGATCATCCAACTCAGTAACCCGTATCTGCCTTCTCTCCATGCCCTCTGATCCCCTTAGCCACAAGGGCCACATCTAACTCCCTCTTAAATATAGCCAATGAACTGGCCTCCACTACCCTCTGCGGCAGAGAGTTCCAGAGATTCACCACTCTCTGTGTGAAAAAAGCTCTTCTCATCTCGGTTTTAAAGGATTTCCCCCTTATCCTTAAGCTGTGACCCCTTGTCCTGGACTTCCCTAACATCGGGAGCAATCTTCCTGCATCTAGCCTGTCCAACCCCTTAAGAATTTTGTAAGTTTCTATCAGATCCCCTCTCAATCTCCTAAATTCTAGAGAGTATAAACCAAGTCTATCCAGTCTTTCTTCATAAGACAGTCCTGACATCCCAGGAATCAGCCTGGTGAACCTTCTCTGCACTCCCTCTATGGCAATAATGTCCTTCCTCAGATTTGGAGACCAAAACTGTATGCAATGCTCCAGGTGTGGTCTCACCAAGACCCTGTACAACTGCAGTAGAACCTCCCTGCTCCTATACTCAAATCCGTTTGCTATGAATGAACCTATTACAATCCTGGCATCCATTGGAAGAGGCACCGTACTCTCTACTTCATTGGTGGCCGCAGGGCTTAGAATGAGTGTCAGTGTGTCACCATCTTCATTGTTATCTTCGTGTTTGCAATAGCCTGGTTAGGCATCAGTCAGAAGAAGGGTCTCTATCCATACGTCACCCGTTCCTTCTCTCCAGAGATGCTGCCTGCCCCGCTGAGTTACTCTGGCTTTTTGTGTCTATACTTCGATGTAAAGCAAGCATCTGCAGTTCCTTCCGACACATTTTGCTCGGTGAGAGTGTTGATCTTGACAGTTGCAAAAGCAACAGCTCCATGGACTGGTTATGGTGGGGAGAAGTGAAAGGTAGAAGCTTACACATTTGGTGGCTTATAAATCAGTGGAGAGTGTCCACTCTGAGATTGGGCGAGGAGAATAAAGAATGAGAATGACCTAAATCTCGACCTGTGTTGCTTTGGTTGTCCTGAACCTTGATTCCATCACTGGCCTGTGGTTCTGTGCCAACATAGAAACATAGAAAATAGGTGCAGGAGTAGGCTGTTCAGCCCTTCGAGCCATTCAATATGATCATGGCTGATCATCCAATTCAGTATCCTGTACCTGCCTTTAGTCACAAGGGCCACATCTAACTCCCTCTTAAATATAGCCAATGAACTGTGGCCTCAACTACCTTCTGTGGCACAGAATTCCACAGATTCACCACACTTTGTGTAAAAAATTATTTTCTCATCTCGGTCCTAAAAAACCTCCCCCTTATCCTTAAACTGTGACCCCTTGTCCTGGACTTCCCCAACATCGGGAATAATCTTCCTGCATCTAGCCTGTCCAACCACTTAAGAATTTTGTAAGTTTCTATAAGATCCCCCCTCAATCTTCTAAATTCTAGCGAGTACAAGCCGAGTCTATCCAGTCTTGCTTCATATGAAAGTCCTGACATCCCAGGAATCAGTCTGGTGAACCTTCTCTGTACTCCCTCTATGGCAAGAACGTCTTTCCTCAGATTAGGAGACCAAAACTGCACGCAATACTCCAGGTGTGTTCTCACCAAGACCCTGTACAACTGCAGCAACAGATTAGCTGCGTGGTTTAGTTAAGTTTACTTTAGAGATACACCGCGGAAACAAGCCCTTTGGCCCACTGAGTCCACACCGACCAGCGATTCCCACGCACTAATGGGCCTGTCCCACTTGGCGATTTTATTAGGCAACTGCCGGTGACTGTCATAACCGTAGCAAGTTGCCGAAAAACTGGCGACAACCTACATCATCCTGGCAACAACCTATGACAGCACCTACGTCAGGAGAAGTCAAACTATGCTCATTGGAGTCAAACCCACTGTCGGCAAAAAATGTTTCAACATGTTGAAAATTTAGCGCCGACCAGAATGACATTACGACTTTTGCGCGACTGAGGAGATGACTCCTGGCGAACACCGGCGAACATGTGGCGACAAACTGTAGTCGTCTGTAGGTGCCTAAAAAATGGCCTAAGTGGAACAGGCCCATAGCACTACCCTACACACAATCAGAACAATTTACAATTACACCAAGCCAATTCATCTATGAACCTGTACGTCTTTGGAGTGTGGGAGGAAGCCGGAGATCCCGGAGAAAACCCACGCGGGTCACGGGGAGAACGGACAAACCCGTAGTCAGGATGGAACCCGGGTCTCCGGCGCTGTAAGGCGGCAACTCTACCGCTGCGCCACTGCACTGCTGCTGAAGTTGTGCACATTTTCCTGCAAGACACACAGATTCGTCAAACACTGCGATACGCAAGCCCACTTTTGGAGGCTGTCAAATTAGCTGCTAGAGTCTCGGTACTGTATGCCCAAGTTATATTGTACGCAGTCACAGGCATTTTGCTTCCATGTAATAATCTTCCAGCAGTCCGTTTCTACCCAAATGGCTTACCAGAACCCGCTTTCTGATGTATTTTACTACTTACTGCCATTGTTAAGGCCCTGTCCCACTTTCACAACCTAATTCACGACCTTTTTTACTCGAGGACATTTTTCATCAGGCTAGAAAAAACTGCCCGACCTACTTGATGCCACAAGTACCTACGACTAGCATCACGGCCTGCTACGCCCTACCTACGGTCTCCTACGAACTCGTGACGACCATGCTGCAAATACAAGTCAAGGGCAAACTCGGCAGAGGTCGTGAATTAGGTCGTGAAAGTGGGACAGGCCCTTTTAGCTGTAGACTGTTGCAGTACTAACACCAAGTATAGTTAGTGTCTAGGAAGGAACTGCAGATGTTGGTTTAAACCTAAGATAGACACAAAATGCTGGACTCAGTGGGAAAGACAGCATATTGTCCATGTTCCTACATTACTCACTGTGCAAAATGTCCACAATACATGTGCCAGAGTACAAACAGAATGAGACTTGTACAATATAAACCTCTCTCCTAGAACACACCACACGCCAGATCAAACTGAAAATTAGCTTATCAAAATTCTCAGCACTCTTCAGTTTCAGAGTTCTCTTTCATCGACACCTGTTCTTTGGTGATCTGATGTGATAGTAGGATTGTGCAGATGTGAAGATGCAGGAGTGGAAACGTTCAACATTGAGCTGAAGAACCAAACCCTTGCAAGAGCATCAGCTGACGGCTCTCTTAATGTCTGCACATGTGGCTCCATTCATTTCAAAATGGCGTCTTCCTCCAATGTTAGCTTCTGTTGTTTTGATGCTCTCCCCCACACGGTCTTTCTCCTGCCTTCAGTCCTGTGCAGATTCCAGCCTTTAATCTCTCCTCTCTCTCCCCTTCCCTTAAGATGCCTTCTTAAACTTATCTTTCACCTGGCAGCTTGGTGCTTTAGAAAATGTTGTTCATGAATAGCTCCTCTGAAGCATTTTTGGAAATTGCAATTCAATTCAATTCAATTCAACTTTAATGCCATTGCACAAATACGAGAATGGGTACAACGAAATGCAGTTTAGCGTCAGTCCGTAGTATAGTGCAATATAGAAATAAAAATAAAAATACAGAATAATCAAACAATAATCGAACAATGTGGACGGAGAGACTGGAGAAGTCTATCGGCGGGACTCCGAGTTCAGCAATGTGATGGTATTATTGTAGAAGCTGTTCCTCATCCTACTGGTTAGAGACCTGAGGCTCCTGTACCGCCTCCCTGATGGGAGGAGGGCAAACAATCCATGGTTGGGGTGGGAGGGGTCTTTGATGATCTTCCCGGCCCTTCTCAGACACCGTTTTCGGTGGAGGGCATCCATGGCAGTTCACCGATGATGTACCGTGCTGTTTTCACCACCCGTTGTAGTGCCTTCCTGTCCACTACGGTGCAACTGCTGTACCATACCATGAAGCAGGTGATCAGATATTTAAGGCAAGATATATATACACGCATTGTTTGTTCAGTTTTGCTTTTGACTGTTACTGCTTTTCCATTCACTATTATCTTCTTACTTCCAATAAACTGGGGCTGTTTGAATGGTTTTAATCTGAGTAAGTTGTTCAAATCATTAATTAGGCGAAAGTTGGGAGTGATGGGCTCATTTCAATGGTCCCACAATTTAGGAAGGTTATGAGAAAGAATGAGTGGTGCAAATTCAATGCTTATTTTTAATTTTTATTTAGTTTAGTTTAGAGAAACAGCGCAAAAACAGCCCACCGAGTCGGCACTGACTAGTGATCCCAGCACACTAACGCCATCCTACACACACCAGGGACAATTTTACATTTACCAAGCCAATTAACTACAAACCTGTATGTCTTTGGAGTGTGGGAGGAAACCGAAGATCTCGGAGAAAACCCACGCAGGTCACAGGGAGAACGTACAAACTCCGTACAGACAGCACCCGTAGCCGGGATCTAACCTGGGTCTCTGGTGCTGTAAGCGCAGTAAGGCAGCAACTCTACCGCTGCACCACCGTGTTGCCCTAAATTACGTGTTAAAATTGGATAATGCAAGGCCTATGTTATGCTAGCGTCTGGCAGTAGATTTGCCTCTTGGTTAAAATCAAAAATTATTTTTTGCTATGTTTTTGTTAAGAAGGAAGAAGGTTCCTGTGAAACCATGGAATTGATTCGGTAACTACAACATCTACAAAAAGGGATTTCAGTTTGCCATTGTCTCACTAGTAGAAATGTTCGCAATATTAATGAGCTCCTTTGAAGATTAAAATTTTTTTTTTAATTAAAGCAAATTAGAACAAAAGTATAAACCGCGGCATATGACATAATACATTTATTGTACAGCAATTTTGATTTTTAACTAAGATGAAAAAGAAAAAGAGAGAGAAAGGAAGAAAGAGAGAAAATGAAAGAGGAAGTGAATGTGTAAGAATATAACCCCTTGACTACCAAATATGTGTAGTCAAAGAGTGAGTAAGCAAAAAAAATAGGTAAAAAGTAAAGAAATAAAAAGACAAAAACAGAAAGAAAACCAGCAAATGATGATATACCTGCATCATTTCTCTCCCCACCCATCACCTAACCCATAAATCGGTTTAATTCCAAAGTTGTGCTGCACCATACTATCCTTGTAATAAATCAATGAATGGTGTCCATGTCTTCGAAAATTGCTCTGGTTTTCCTGCTAAGCCAAGTCTCATATTTTCAAGATGTAGCGTCTCAGACATGTTTGTAATCCACATTTTAAGAGTAGGGGCAGATGTATTTTTCCAAAATGTACGTATTAATTTTTTCGCCGTTATCAGGCCATAATTAAGGAAACTTCTTTGAAATATTGATAGCTCAGGGCAGGCTTCTGATGTTCCGAAAACAATCAGTTCCGTATGGGGGTCCAGTTTTGGTTTTAATGTTTTTCAGAAAATTTCAAAAATTCCTTTCCAAACGTTATGTAGTTTTATGCAAGAGGCGAAGGAATATTGGTTAGGGTTTTATTCTCTGGAGCGCAGAAGGTTAAGGGGGGGACTTGATAGAGGTCTTTAAAATGATGAGAGGGATAGACAGAGTTGACGTGGATAAGCTTTTCCCACTGAGAGTAGGGAAGATTCAAACAAGGGGACATGACTTGAGAATTAAGGGACAGAAGTTTAGGGGTAACATGAGGGGGAACTTCTTTACTCAGAGAGTGGTGGCTGTGTGGAATGAGCTTCCAGTGGACGTGGTGGAGGCAGGTTCGTTTTATCATTTAAAAATAAATTGGATAGTTATATGGACGGGAAAGGAATGGAGGGTTATGGTCTGAACGCAGGTATATGGGACTAGGGGAGATTATGTGTTCGGCACGGACTAGAAGGGTCGAGATGGCCTGGTTCCGTGCTGTAATTGTTATATGGTTATATTTTATATAGAATGTGTTATAGTTGCTTGAAGGAGACATTTGTCACAAATAGGAGGTACATTTGAAAAAATCTTATTCAGTTTAGTCTTTGAGTAGTAGTTTGTGCAGTGTTTTAAATTGGATTAAAATGTGCCTAACATTAATCAAACAATTATGTATATATAAAAAAAAAATTCCCATCTGTCTTTGGAAATTTTTAGGCCTAGTTCATCTTCCCAGTCTCTTCTAATTGCGTCTGACGATGGAATTTCTACATTTAGATGGGTATTATACAAGTATGATGTTAGATTGTTTGACTCTGAGTTTCTATTCATACCTTCGTCTAATATATCTGGAGGCAGAGTTTGATAGTTATGGCTATATGTTTTCAAATAATCTCGAATTTGAAGATATCTAAAATATTGATTACCTTTCAGATTGTATTTCGACTGTAATTTCTGAAATGACAGGAGATTTCCCATCTCGTAGAGATCTCCAAGTTTTTTAATTCCTAGTCTTTCCCAATAAGTAAACATTTTATCTATAGTAGATGGCTTAAACTAAGGGTTATTAGCTATTGGTGGGAGAAGAGATAAATTTCTTAGTTTAAAAGTTGATTTTACTTGTCTCCAGATTTGTAAAATGCTGCGTATAATCGGATTTTTATCATATAGTGTATTCTTCAACTGTTGGAGAGAGAAGAATCGCGCCTATATTAAAAGGCGAGCAGTCCTTTCTCTCCATTATTAACCAGTCTACCTGTTGGCATGCGTTATCCAGCCAGTAAATTACATTTTTAATATTTGTTGCCCAATAATAGTATAACAAATTGGGAAGAGCCAATCCGCCCGTTTCTTTGGGTTTACATAGATGTCGTTTATAAATTCTATGTGTTTTATAATCCCAAATAAAGTTTGTAATCTCAGAGTCAAGATTTTTAAAGACATTTTTAGGTAGGTATATCGGTATTGATTGAAATAAATAGAGAATTTGTGGGAGTAAGATCATTTTTATAGCATTATTCTGCCTACTAGGGAGTGTTTTCCAGAATTGAATGAGAGCGTTTAATTTAGTAATTAAAGTCAGGAAGTTTGCATTGAATAAAGAAGTATATTTTCAGGTTACCTGAACACCCAGATATTTAAATTTTTCTGCGACAATTCTGAAAGGGAATTTTAAAAGGTGTGTCGGCTCTTGAGGTTTTATTGCCATAATTTCACTTTTGTTCCAGTTGATTCTATATCCTGAAAAGGAACAAAATTCCTCTATAAGATTTAATATGTTTGGAATACTAATTTGGAAATTGGAAATATATAATAATACCATCTGCATATAATGATATTTTATTATTGGAGCGTTTAGTATTATAGCCATAAATGTTCGGATGTACTCTTATACTTTCCGCTAAGGGTTCAATCACAAGGGCAAATAACAGGGGTGATAATGCACATCCCAGTCTATTGCCCCTGGATAGCTGAAATTTTGGAGAAAGTATGTGGTTGGTCAGTATTCTGGCAGTCAATGATGCCGACAGTCACCAAAAATATCACCAAGTGGGACAGGCCCTTAAAGCAGATGGCTGTCAAAAGAGATTGAGAAGATCCAAAACCATCATGTGCAGGAAGGAACAGCAGATGCAGGTTTACACCGAAGATAGACACAAAAAGCTGGAGTAACTCAGCGGAGCAGGCAGCATCTCTGGAGAGAAGGAATGGGTGCCGTGTTGGTTCAAGGCCCCTCTTCAGACTGAGAGGTAGGGGAGAGGGAGACACAGAGATAACAAAGAAAACGATACATCAAAAGAGACAAGCTCAAGGAAAATGTAGAATAAAATAGAATAGAAAACAAAGCAAACAGTGATAAAATGTAATCAGGGGAACAGTCAGATTGGTGGGAGAACTGGGAAGGGGGAGGGATGGAGAGAGAGGGAAAACAAGGGTTACTTGTCGTTAGAGAAGTCAATATTCATACCGCTGGGGTGTAAGCTGCCCAAACTAAATATGAAGTGCTGTAAATAGCATAATAGTAATATAATATTCTTTCTCACTGTCCACCCATCCACTGAGTCACACATTTGGGACTAACACAACAACAGTGGGGAACAGAACATTGGGGGAACAGAAGGCCCTTGCTGCCCATGGAAAGTCACCCTAGTGTAATGAGAGTTCAGAAAAGCTAGGGTGGAATTCTCTGAGAATGAATGGCATTGTTATCCAATTAGAATATATGAGTTGGGTTATCAAAAAAGGAATACTATAATGAGTTAATACATACATTGGAACAATTAGATGGATAATTTTACTCATTTGCACTGAGCCCATGGGTTAGAGCAGAGATTTGCAACTATGTCATTAGTGAAACAAATGGCAGTGACTTACAGGAAACATTCAATTTTTATCAGTAAGTCACTCCCCTAAGGGCCACCGTAGAAATAAAATCCAAATCATAACAGATCTCCTCCAACAAACTAGAGCCCCATGCTATAAATAATTTTATTATGGAGAAAGCATCTGACATCTAGTGACTATAAACATACTGATACAATTCACAAAGTTAGCCTGTAGCTGCATGGTGCAAACTAAATTGTCAGACCTAAATCTTCAACTCTAGTCAAATATCTGATCTCATCCTGGGAATAACTGGGTTTCACAACTGATAACAGTGTGTATTAAGAAACATAGAAACATAGAAAATAGGTGCAGGAGGAGGCCATTCGGCCCTTCCATTCATTGTGATCATGGCTGATCGTCCCCAATCAATAACCCGTGCCTGCCTTCTCCCCATATCCCTTGACTCCACTAGCCCCTAGAACTCTATCTAACTCTCTCTTAAATCCATCCAGTGATTTGGCCTCCACTGCCCTCTGTGGCAGGGAATTCCATATATTCACAACTCTCTGGGTGAAAATGTTTTTTTCTCACAGTCTTAAATGGCCTCCCCTTTATTCTAAGGGATAAGAAAAAAATATCTTCTGGAATAAATAACTTATTTTCGCTTCTTAATACCCCTGGTGAAAGTGTAAATGCTCGCAAATTTAATGCTAGCATTTATTTCAAGAGGACCAGAATATAAAAACAGGGTTGTGATGCTGAGGCTCTATAAGGCGTTGGTCAGGCCACATTTGAAGTATTGTGAGCAGTTTTTGGCCCCATATCTGAGGAAGGATGTGCTGGCTCTGGAGCGGGTCCAGAGGAGGTTTACAAGAATGATCCCAGGAATGAGTGGGTTCACCTATGATGAGCGTTTGACAGCACTGGGCCTGTACTCGCTGGAGTTTAGAAGAATGAGGTGGACCTCATTGAAATGTACAGCATAGTGAAAAGCTTGGATAGAGTGGATGTGGAGAGGATGTTTCCACTAGTGGGAGAGTCTAGAACCAGAGGTCATAGCCTCAGAAATAAAAGACATTCCTCTAGGAAGATGATGATGAATTTCCTTAGTCAGAGGGAGGTGAATCTGTGGAATTCTTTGCCACAGAAGGCTGTGGAGGCAAAGTCAAAGGATATTTTTTAAAGCAGAGATAGATAGATTCTTGATCAGTATGGGTGTCAAGGGTTATGGGGAGAAGGCAGGAGAATGGGGTTAGGAGGGAGAGATGAATGAGCCATGATAGAATGGTGAAGTAGATTTGATGGGCCAAATGGCCTAATTCTGTTCATATCACTTATGACCTTATGATCCAAATGATCATTCAGAGTACAATGAAAATTATGTTTATATGTGATATTGTGTAGCCAAATCACCTTATGATATTCAATATCCAGAACAGCTATGTGGCTGAGACAGGCAGACTAGGCATTCCCTTCTTGTCAGGGACACTTGTCTTTAGGAAACACCAGGGGAAAGTTGGCTAAAAACTGAATCTACCTCATATACTGATTCAAGAATAAAAAACACAATTCTTATTGGCTGAAATGTTAAATGTCAAATGTTTCATTAACCCCAATAATAATGAAGTGTTTTGAACGCCTGGTGAAACCCCACATTACTGCCAGCCTCCCCTCATCGTTAGACCCCCTACAGTTGCCTATCGCCCCAACCGCTCTACAGAGGATGCCATCTCTACCACGCTGCACACAGTAATCGCGCATCTGGAACACAAGAACACATACGCCAGAATCCTGTACATTGACTTCAGCTCAGCGTTTAATACCATCATCCCACAGAGACTTGTGGAGAAACTAACCCTGCTGGGCCTCAACACCACCCTGTGTCACTGGATCTTGGACTTTCTGACAGAGAGACCGCAGTCAGTCCGTGTTGGCAAGAACACTTCAGGCTCGATCACGCTGAGCACCGGCTCCCCTCAAGGCTGTGTGCTCAGCCCGCTGTTGTTCACACTGCTCACACATGACTGTGCTGCCAGATTCAGGGACAATAAAATCATAAAATTCGCGGACGACACTACAGTGGTGGGACTCATCAGTGGAGATGACGAAACAATGTACAGGGAGGAAGTAGAACAACTGGTGGACTGGTGCAGCAAAAATAACCTAGAATTGAATGTCGACAAAACTAAGGAGATGGTTGTCGACTTCAGGAGGGCGCAGCCAAAGCATACACCGCTCAACATCAGTGGCACTGCAGTGGAGAGAGTGGAGAGCATAAAGTTCCTCGGTGTGCAAATAACGGACAGCCTCACCTGGTCCAGGAACACCACTGGGACCGTCAAACGGGCCCATCAGCGACTGCACTTCCTGAGGAAACTAAAACAGGCCTCACTCCCCACCAACATCCCCAGGGCTTTCTACAGGGATACGGTGGAGTCTGTACTCACGTACTGCATAAATACGTGGTACTCCACCTGCAACTGCTCGCACAGGAAGGCTCTGCAGAGGGTAGTGAGGGGAGCAGAGAGGATCATTGGCGTCTCCCTACCCTCGGTACAAGAACTGTTCCAGAGCCGCTGTCTGAAGAAAGCACAGAGAATTGCCAAGGACAAACTGCACCCCCTCCACGCACACCTGGATCTCCTGCCATCAGGCAAGAGATATCGAAGCATCAAAGCCCGGACTACGAGGCTGCTAAACAGCTTCCTACCACAGGCTGTGAGGCTGCTAAACAGTCACTCTGCACCCACAGTCACTTGACTTGACTCTGCGGCTGGCACGGACACTTTAATACTGGCACTGGCCACTCAAATCAGCGGCCCCGGACATTTTTTATGATTGGTTTATTGAATTTTAACATTGTGTTTTTTTGCCTGCTTTTAACTATTTATACTGTTCCATCAGGGACTGGATTGTTTTTAGTGTTATTATGTGTGAAGGGTTTAAATTTCATGTGCGATGCTCCGCTATTCACTGGGAAACGTCTTTTCATTTTGCACTGTAACAACTGTTGCTTGCAAGATGACAATAAAGGTTGATTGATTGATTTTAACTTGCATGAATCAAATGTGGAGGCAGGATGTGTAATGTCATGTGTAGGAAGGAACTGCAGAGAGGGTCTGAAGAAGGGTCTCAACCCGAAATGTCACCCATTCCTTCTCTCCAGAGATGCTGCCTGTCCCGTTGAGTTACTCCAGCATTTTGTGTCTACGGTGTAAACCAGCATCTGCAGTTCCTGCATGCTGGTTTACACCAAACATAGACACAAAATGCTGGAATAACCCAGCCGACCAGGTAGCATCTCTGGATAGAAGGAATGGGTGATGTTCCGGTTTGAGACCCTTCTTCAGACTGATGTCATTGTTATTTTCACTCATACATTTTGCATTCTATATATTGCACCTGCTGCAAAACAGCTGAGGGGAACAAGTCACTCGCTGTATGATGAGTTGACTGAGCAATTTGCATTGACTCGCAGTAACAAAAATACATTGGTGAGAGTCAACATCAGCAGCAAGGGTTCAATTACTGAACCTGATTTCTGTGTTGTTAACATTTATTATGTCGTATAAGTGCAGTCAGATGCCGTAACCGTGTTATCAATAAACCCTGGGCGTTTTTAACCTGATGATCTGTTTTGCAAAACAAAAAGTTATGGTATTTTAATATGGACTTAAAGATGGATCACTGACAGGAACATGCATCTCTGTATGAGAATGAAATGGGAGGTGAAGATAGACACAAACAGCTGGAGTCATTCAGCGGGTCAGACAGCATCTCTGGAGAAAAGACTGAAGAAGAGGCTCAACCTGAAACCCGCTTCGAGTCGAGATTCTTCATCAGACCAATGTTAGGTGATTCAGCTTGAACATAGCTTGAGTAATTTGATATCCCTAACATAGGGCAAATGAAAATGGATGGTAAAATGTAACTATGACTGCAGTCTAAAATCTAATTCACCCAGGCAATGATTAGTGCAAAACATTCATAATAACAAGGCCAGTAGTCCTTTATTAAGAAGAATGTTAAACAAAATAGACAATAGACAATAGACAATAGGTGCAGTAGTAGGCCATTCGGCCCTTCGAGCCAGGACCGCAATTCAATGTGATCATGGCTGATCATCCCCCATCAGTACCCCGTTCCTGCCTTCTCCCCATATCCCCTGACTGCTATTTTTAAGAGCCCTATCTAGCTTTCTCTTGAAAGTATCCAGAGAACCTGCCTCCACCGCCCTCTGAGGCAGGGAATTCCACAGACTCACCACTCTCTGTGAGAAGAAGTGTTTCCTCGTCTCCGTTCTAAATGGCTTACTCCTTATTCTTAAACTGTGGCCCTTGGTTCCGGGCTCCCCCAACATGTTTCCTGCCTCTAGCGTGTCCAAGCCCTTAACAATCTTGTTAGTGGCAAGTTGAGTCAGTTGTCCAGGTATTTTGAACGTTGGCCCATTATGAGGTTTAGGTATACATGCTTGAATGTTACTAATGACATGCCTTTGTGATTGTGACAAAGGCTATCCAACTATAGAAGGATCTCGACCTGAAATGTCATCTATCCCTTTTCTCCAGAGATGCAGTCTGACCCGTTGAGTTACTCCAGCTTTTTGTGTCTATCTACAAGGCGCCTGTCATCAGGGTCACCAATCGTCGAAGGTGCTGGCTGTAAGCTTCCCAAGCAGAATATAACGCGTTGGTCTTCAAGGTTGAGTCAGAATATAGAAGGGAGATCGAGCAACTGTCCATATGGTGCCAGCGCAATAACCTGGCCCTCAACACCAGCAAAACCAAGGAACTGATTGTGGACTTTGGAAGGAGTAGGAGGGGGACCCACAGCCCCATTTATATCAACGGGTCGATGGTTGAAAGGGTCAAGAGCTTCAAATTCCTGGGCGTGCACATCTCTGAAGATCTTTCCTGGTCCGAGAACACTAATGCAATTATCAAGAAAGCTCATCAGCGCCTCTACTTCCTGAGAAGATTACGGAGAGTCGGTTTGTCAAGGAAGACTCTCTCTAACTTCTACAGGTGCACAGTAGAGAGCATGTTGACCGGTTGCATCGTGGCTTGGTTCGGTAATTTGTGTGCCCTGGAGAGGAAAAGACTACAAAAAGTAGTAAACACTGCCCAGTCCATCATCGGCTCTGACCTTCCCTCCATCGAGGGGATTTATCGCAGTCGCTGCCTCAAAAAGGCTGGCAGTATCATCAAAGACCCACACCATCCTGGCCACACACTCATCTCCCTGCTACCTTCAGGTAGAAGGTACAGGAGCCTGAAGACTGCAACAACCAGGTTCAGGAATAGCTACTTCCCCACAGCCATCAGGCTATTAAACCTGGCTCGGACAAAACTCTGATTATTAATAACCACTTTCTGCTATTTGCACTTTACCAGTTTATTTATTCATGTGTGTATATATTTATATCATGGTATATGGACACATTTATCTGTTTTGTAGTAAATGCCTACTATTTTCTGTGTGCTGAAGCAAAGCAAGAATTTCATTGTCCTATACAAGGACACATGACAATAAACTCACTTGAACTTGAACTTGAACTTGAAGTTGAAGGTTGCGTGTGGCTTCACTCTGTCAGTGGAGGATGGCATGGACACATCGGTCAATGTGGGACGGGGAATTAAAATGGCACTTACTTGGAGCTTCAGAGGGCTCTGGCAGATAGAGTACAATTATTCAGCTAAAAAGTCACCCAGCCTACATTGCATCCTCCTTGATTGCCAGCCGTTACAGAAACACAATGCACACCATCGCCTTCTACTTCCATAGACGGCTCAGGAAGTTCAGCATGTCCCCTACAACTCTCACCAACATCTCCAGATTCACCACAGAAAGCATTTTACCAGGATGCATCACAGCTTGGTTTGGGAACAGCTCCATCCAAGACCGCAAGAAATTGCAGCAAATTGTGGATGCAGCCCAGACCATCACACAAACCAACCTCCCTTCCATTGACTCCATCTATACCTCACGCTGCCTCGGCAAGGCCAGCAGCATAATCAAGGACGAGTCACACCCTGGCCTCTCCCTCTTCTCCCCTCTCTCATCAGGCAAAAGGTATAGAAGTGTGAAAACGCACACCTCCAGTTGTTTGTTCCCAGCTGTTATCAGGCAACTGAATTGTCCCACCACAGCCAGGGAGCAGTGCTGAACTACTATCTACCTCTTTGGTGACCCTCTGAGTTACCCGCTGAGTTACTCCAGCTTTTTTGTCTACCTTCGATTTTTCCAGCATCTGCAGTTCTTTCTTAAACAACTCTGACTATCCTTGATCAGACTTCGCTGGCTTTAGCTTCCAGTATTCCTTTATCATCTGTACACTGTGTATGGCTCGATTGTAACCATGTATGGTCTTTCTGCTGAATGGTTAGCACGCAACAAAATCTTTTCACTGTATCTGGGTCCATGTGGCAATAAACTAAACTGAACTGAAAAGCAAATGTACTCTATAAACTGATGATGTTGGGATCCACTTGGACATGCTCCCTGCTCTATCCAGACTTGACCAGGGTTGACCATGGTGATTGTGCACATGCTGCACTTGTTCTTAGCATCCCATAGACACGCTGGCACAGCGGTAGAGTTGCTGCCTTACAGCGAATGCAGCGCCGGAGACCCGGGTTCAATCCTGACTACGGGCGCTGTCTGTACGGAGTTTGTACGTTCTCTCCGTGACCTGCGTGGGTTTTCTCCGAGATCCTCGGTTTCCTCCCACACTCCAAAGACGTACAGGCTTGCAGGTTAATTGGCTTGGATAAATGTAAAAATTGTCCGTAGTGTGTGTAGGATAGTGTTAATGTGCGGGGATCGCTGGTAGGTGTGGATTTGGCACTTAATCTCAAAACTAAATAAACTACAGAAGGAAAATTCAGTCAGCTTTCCACAGTAGTGAATATCTGGGTCTATTTGTCAGCTACAGCAATAGTCTTCAGTCTTGATGGTCGTTGCTGCAGAAATATCTGCAGCTACATGTTGCCTTGGTTCATGGTACAAGCTTCTGACAATGTCACGGACGGCCTTGGGGCCTTGCCTCAACAAGAAATTACACCCCGTTAGAAGTGTAGAGGAGAAAATTGGCATGGGGAGAAAAAAGGCACAATTTGTTTCCACGTCTCACCTGGACAAATAACACCTTTTTAAATATTAGATGGATGAATCTGTAAAAGTGACTGCATGATCAAGTTGTTTAAGCAAGTTGTGTATGAAGGAACTGCAGATGCTGGTTTAAACCAAAGATAGACACAAAAATCTATGCGACCAACAGTCTGTAAAGTTAACACGCAGGATTCATCAGGACCCCTCTCACATCCTGTTTCCTGAGTTTGAGTGGCTCCCCTCAGGACACAGACTCCGCTGTCCGGGTTGCCGGACACAGAGGAGGAAGGCAACCTTCATCCCCAGGGCTGTCCAGCTTTTTAATGCTGATCACTGACTCATGAACATATGAAATGAAATAACCTTCTATATGCACTTTTTAATTGAAGCACTTAGGAAGCACTTTAAAAACTATTGCTATGTGTTGAATGTTGATGTGCGGTGTGTGTTGTGTGATTGTGCAGTGTGTCTGTGAAATGCGTGTGCTGGTTGATTGTGCAGTATGCGTGCTGCTTATGTTTGTTGATTGTGGCCATTTTTAAAAAGCTACTGTAATGCGCCCTTTTAAATTGCCCCTCGGGGACGAATAAAGTGCTTTGAATTGAATTGAAATCTGGAGTAACTCAACGGGACAGGCAGCATCTCTGGAGAGAAGGAATGGGTGACGTTTCGGGTTGAGACCATTCTTCAGACTAGAGTCAGTCCTTTTCTCCAGAGATGCTGTCTGACCCGTTAATCAGTCAGAGTACTGAGTATAGAAGTTGGGAGGTCATGTTGCACCTTGATGAGACCGCATTTAGGGTATTGTTTAAGAAAGAACTGCAGATGCTGGAAAAATCGATGGTAGACAAACAATGCTGGGGAAACTCAGCGGGACAGGCAGCATCTATGGAGGGAAGGAATTGGCGACGTTTCGGGTCGAGACCCTTCTTCAGTATAGTGTTCAGTTCTGGGCACCGTGTTATGGGAAAGTAGTTGTCCAGCTGGAATGGGTACAGAGATGATTTACGAGGATATTGCCAGGACTAAAGGGTGTGAGCTACAGGGAGAGGTTCAGTAGGCTGGGATTCTATTCCTTGGAGTGCAGGAGGATGAGGGTTATAGAGGATGAAACTCATCCTAAATCATGAGAGGATGAACTCATGAGAGGTGAAAATCATGAACTATAACAGCCTATTGCACTTTATCTGTTTATTTATCTGTATATATATGGTCTATGCTATATAGACACACTGAGCTGTTCTGTATTTATGCTTACAATACTCTGTTGTGCTGAAGCAAAGCAAGAATGTAATTGTCCTATCTGGGACACATGACAATAAACTCTCTTGACTTGACTTGAATAGATGGAGTAGATGCATAGAGTCTGTTGCACAGAGTAGGTGAATCGAGGACATAGGTTTAAGGTGAAAGGGAAAAGATTTAATAGGAGGCGTATCTTTTTCACACAAAGGGTGGTGGGTGTATGGAACAAGCTGCCAGAGGAGGTAGTGGAGACTGGGACTATCCCAACGTTTAAGAAACAGTTAGACAGGTACATGGATAGGACAGGTTTGGAGGGATATGGGCCAAACGCGGGCAGGTGGGACTAGTGTAGTTGGGACATGTTGGCCAATGTGGGCAAAGATTTGGACATAGGGCCATCTTGTTACCATACTGTAGCACTCTATGACTCTTTGCTGCCTGAGTCTGTTATTCCAGCTTTTTGTGTCTATCTATGGCATAAGCAAGCTATTGGCTTAAGTGCGAGTTTATGAGTAGCTTCAATAGTCCGTTGCCGTTTTTGCATTGCATGAGTTGAAGCAAATTCTGCACCTGTGACGAGAAAATTGGCGTGAACAAGATTTCCAGATTTGTTCTTGGTTTACACATCCTCTGCAAAACAGCAGGTTAGATCTGAGAGAGGCAGCTGACATCACACACAATAGAACCACCCCCTTCCCCCTCTCCTCCCCCTCTCTCTCCCCCTCCCCCTCCCCCCACTTCTTTGCCAAGGTCTACAGCATGGTCTTTTTCTGCTTTTTCATTGTGTGTCTCAAACCTGTTATACAGCCAGCAGGCACATACTGCAACAAAATGAATCATTTCACACAAAGAATTTGACTTGATCACATCTTCAGGGCATCCCATGCCTGCGAACATTTATTCATGTAGACAAAAAGAATTCTAAGGCATTGATGAAGGCCATTAGCGAACCTTAGCACGTCGGGTGCAGCAGCATCTAAGGAGCGAAGGAAATAGGCAACATTTCGGCCCGAAACGTTACCTATTTCCTTCACTCCATAAATGCTGCTGCACCCGCTGAGTTTCTCCAGCATTTTTGTGTACCTTCGATTTTCCAGCATCTGCAGTTCCTTCTTGAACCTTAGCACGTCTGTGTCCAATTGTTTCTGAAATGGGGCTGTCTCGTTTGTTCATGCCACAAGATGCACAAGTTAATTCCATCTTGTAGCATCCGCTCTTGGATTTTCCTAGTGCTAATTTGAACCTGCCCACGTATTCTATTCTTTTAATTGCTTTAATTTATATAATCAGTTTTCTGTATCTAACGTAGAAGAGATTTCACAGTGGAGCAGACGAAATGTGTAAAGGCCCTGTCCCACTTTCACGACCTAATTCACGACCTTTTTTACTCGTGGACATTTTTCATCAGGCTAGAAAAAACGCCCCAACCTACTTGATGCCACGGGTACCTACGACTAGCATGACGGCCTGCTATGACCTGCCTACGACCTCCTACGAGCTCATGACGATCATGCTGCGAGTATGAGTCAAGGTCAAACTCGGCAGAGGTCGTGAATTAATTCGCTTTCTTCACTGCCTGCTGCACCTGCATGCCTACCTTCAATGACTGGTGTACCATGACACCCAGGTCTCATTGCATCTCCCCTTTTCCTAATCGGCCACCATTTAGATAATAGTCTGCTTTCCTGTTTTTGCCACCAAAGTGGATAACCTCACATTTATCTACATTATACTGCATCTGCCAAACATTTGCCCACTCACCCAGCCTATCCAAGTCACCTGGCAGTCTCCTAGCATCCTCCTCACAGCTAACACTGCCCCCCAGTTTAGTGTAATCCGTAAACTTGGAGATGTTGCCTTCAATTCCCTCATCCAGATCATTAATATATATTGTAAATAGCTGGGGTCCCAGCACTGAGCCTTGCGGTACCCCACTAGTCACTGCCTGCCATTGTGAAAAGGACCCGTTTACTCCTACTCTTTGCTTCCTGTTTGCCAGCCAGTTCTCTATCCACATCAATACTGAACCCCCAATACTGTGTGCTTTAAGTTTGTATACTAATCTCTTATGTGGGACCTTGTCGAAAGCCTTCTGAAAGTCCAGATGCAACACATCCACTGGTTCTCCCCTATCCACTCTACTAGTTACATCCTCGAAAAATTCTATAAGATTCGTCAGGCATGATTTACCTTTCGTAAATCCATGCTGACTTTGTCACCACTTTCCAAATGTGCTGCTATCCCATCTTTAATAACTGACTCTAGCAGTTTCCCCACTACCGATGTTAGAATAACTGGTTTGTAATTCCCCGCTTTCTCTCTCCCTCCCTTCTTAAAAAGTGGGGTTACGTTTGCTACCCGCCAATCTTCAGGAACTACTCCAGAATCTAAATAAAGAGTTTTGAAAAATTATCACTAATGCACCCACTATTTCTGGAGCTACTTCCTTAAGTACTCTGGGATGCAGCCTATCTGGCCCTGGGGATTTATCGGCCTTTAATCCATTCAATTTATCCAACGCCACTTCCCGACTAACCTGGATTTCACTCAGTTCCTCCATCTCCTTTGACCCGCGGTCCCCTGCTATTTCCGGCAAATTATTTATGTCTTCCTTAGTGAAGACGGACCAAAGTAGTTATTTAATTGGTCCGCCATATCCTTCATAATCTATTTTCCCTTTCCTAATTAAGCCCTTTGTCCTCCTTTGCTGGTCTCTGAATTTCTCTCAGTCCTCTGGTATGCTGCTTTTTCTGGCTAATTTGTACGTTTCATCTTTTGCTTTGATACTATCCCTGATTTCCCTTATTATCCACGGATGCACAACCCTCCCTGATTTATTATTTTGCCAAACTGGGATGAACAATTTTTGTAGTTCATCCATGCAGTCTTTAAATGCCTTCCATTTCATATCCACCGTCAATCCTTTTAGAATTAATTGCCAGTCAATCTTGGCCAATTCACGTCTCATACCCTCAAAGTTACCTTTCTTTAAGTTCAGAACCATTGTTTCTGAATTAACAATGTCACTCTCCATTCTAATGAAGAACTCAACCATATTATGGTCACTCTTGCCCAAGGGGCCACGCACAACAAGACTGCTAGCTAACCCTTCCTCATTACTCAATACCCAGTCTAGAATAGCCTGCTCTCTCGTTGGTTCCTCTACATGTTGGTTTAGAAAACTATCCCGCATACATTCCAAGAAATCCTCTTCCTCAGCACCCCTGCCAGTTTGATTCACCCAATCTATATGTAGATTGAAGTCACCCATTATAACTGTTTTACCTTTGTTGCTTGCATTTCTAATTTCCTGTTTGATGCCATCCCCAACTCCACTACTACTGTTAGGTGGCCGGTACACCACTCCCACTAGCGTTTTCTGCCCCTTAGTGTTTCGCAGCTCTACCCATACCGATTCCACTTCCTCCAAGCTAATGTCCTTCCTTTCCATTGCGTTAATCTCCTCTCTAACCAGCAACGTTACCCCACCTCCTTTCCCTTTCTGTCTATCCCTCCTGAATATTGAATATCCCTGGATGTTCAGCTCCCAGCCTTGGGCACCCTGGAGCCATGTCTCCGTGATCCCAACTATATCATAATCATTAATGGCTATCTGCACATTCAACTCATCCACCTTATTACGAATACTCCTTGTATTGAGACACAAAGCCTTCAGGCTTGTTTTTACAATGCTCTTACCCCTTTTACAATTATGTTGAAAATTATGTTGAAAAGTGGCCCTTTTTGATTTTTGCCCTGGATTTGTCTGCCTGCCACTTTTACTTTTCACCTTGCTACCTCTTGCTTCTACCCTCATTTTACACCCCTCTGTCTCTCTGCTCACCCATTTAAGAACCCCACCACCTCTTATTCTCTGTTTATTATTGTTTTCTTCTTTCCCCCCTAGATGTTGGGTCTGAGTGCTTTCCTTCTCTGCCTCACACACTGTCTACTAGCTTTCTCTATTTGAGTCCCACCCCCCAACCGTTCTGCCATGATTGAATGGTGGTGCTGGCTCGAAGGGCCGAATGGCCTACTCCTGCACCTAATTTTCTATGTTTCTGGAATGGAAAAATCTGTAAGACCCCTCAGCTGTCTAGATTCAATGATTCAATGTCACACGGACCTAGGTGCAGTGAAATGCTTAGTTTCGCATACAACCCAGTAAAATCATGTAGTAGACCTCACCTGGGCAGTGCACAAGTGTCGCCACGTTTCGGCGACGACAAGTTTACGTAAGTTGACAACATACCTGCCACCGTATGTGGCAGCAGCCCCTCTTGCATTCCCCCCCCCCCCCCCCCCGTTGGATCCCTACTCTTGTTAGACCCCCACGAGTAGCTGTCGACGGCCCTCCTCCTCTCTCTCCGACCGACCCCCTCACTCACAAAACTGAAATGCGTCAAGCCTACATGTTGAGTGTCTTATGGACTGTGATAGAATTGATGTGTAGGTTTGATCGCCAAATGGAACCAGCACTAGAATATTGAAGTAGTTCTTCTAATAATGTACTTACTGTAAGTGCAAAGACCACTGTCGCTCCCGCCGTGGGATGTCAGCAAGTGCCCTAGACCTCCTCCCTCATCTCCATCCAGGGACCCCAGCAGGTGAGACAGAGTTTCACATGCACCTCTAATCTCATCTGCTGCATCCGGCGTTCCCAATGTGGCTGCCTCGGCCAGGCCAGGCGGTGACTTGCTGACCTTTGGTCCACATCCCTCCAAACCTGTCCTATCAATGTACCTGTCTAACTGTTTCTTAAAAGTTGGGATAGTCCCAGCCTCAACTACCTCCTCTGGCAGCTTGTTCCATACACCCACCACCCTCTGTGTGAAAAAGTCTATTAAATCTATTCCCCTTCACCTTGAACCTATATCCTCTGGTCCTCGATTCCCCTACTCTGGGCAAGAGATTCTGTGCATCTACCCAATCTGTCCCTTCAAGCTTGACAATATCTTCCCTGTAACATGGTGCCCAGAACTGAACACAATATTCTAAATGCGGCCTCACCAACGTCTTATACAACTGCAACATGACCTCCCAACTTCTATACTCAATACTCTGACTGATGAAAGCCAATGTGCCAATATGCTGAAAGCCTTTTTGACCATCTTATCAACTTGAGACTCGACCTTCAAGGAACCATGCACCTGTACTCCTAGATCCTTCTGCTCTACAACACTCCCCAGAGGACTACCATTCACTGTGTAGGTCCTGCCCTTGTTCGACGTCCCAAAATGCACCGCCTCACATTTCTCTGTATTAAATTCCATCAACCATTCCTCAGCCCACCTGGCCAAATGTGTCATTCTGTCCCTTGCATACCTGTGCAGCAAACCCATCCACCACATCCCCAAACACGAGGTCTTTCACCTGCATGATTTGAATGCACGTTTCCATGCACTGAGCAAGTTCTTGCCCGAGGTTTCGCCACTGTCCTTTTAATCAAATTTACAATCAAGTCATGCAACGTTGGGAAGGATAAATTTAGCACTAATGTCGAAGGTGATGAGGGAACCACTGCACTGCTTGGTTTGACAATGCTCCCAAGTTGCTACATGCTACAGAAAGCTTAGTCGTTCAGTAACCATGGAGAAATGAGAATGTATCCAAACCAGATTGCTTTGTGGCTTGAAGGTGAATTGAATTAATTGAATACTTTATTGTCACATGTGACAAGTCACAGTGAAATTCTTTGCTTGGATACCCAAGGTATGCAAATAGTCGCCCATAAAGGGCGCGTACAATTTTACAAATTCCCCCCCCCCCCCCCCCCCCCATGGTGTTTGCCCGCACACCGGGTCCTCCTTTGTACCTTCCCTCGGCAGCGGCGTCCTCACTTCCACGTGTCCCTCCTCATCCGCCAGTCGGCACCATCATCGACCTCCGCATCAACCTCCCCATGAACGCTGCCGGGTCCCCTCCAAACGCCTCCATGGCGCCGACCCAGGCCCCAGCCGCGGGCTCCATCAATCCAGGCACCGAAGGCCGCGGGGCCATGTCGACCCGTGAGGCTCCACCTTAAGCCGCACCGCTGGAAGGTGTCTGCCGCCATGGCACCTTTGGTGATGCTGTTTCCGTGCCGATTCTGTGCATGTTTTCCAAGTTGCTGTAGATCCTACAGACAGTACACAGGCGGCTGTAGAGAAGAGTCGCTGCCTCACAGCGCCACAGACCCAGGTTCCATCCCCACCGCGGGTGCTGTCTGTACGGAGTTTGCACGTTCTCCCCATCACCTGAGTAGGTTTTCTTCAAGATCTTCAGTTTCCTACCACACTCCAAAGACGTACAGGTTTGTAGGTTAGTTGGCTTGGTATCAATGTAAAATTGTCCATAGGATAGTGTTAATGTGCGTGGATCGCTGTGAGGTGCGGACCCGGTGGGTCGAAGGGCCTGTTTCCGTCTGCTCTGTATCTCTAAGCTAAACTACAGTACTGGTGTGCAGTACAGTTAGGCCACCCTGTCCCAGATGAGATTTTGCTGTATTGTGACAAAACCTTGAGTGGTGACAGGGTTAGCCATTCAGTAGAGAATACGTACAGTTTTTGTTATCAAATTATTAATTATCCACCTTTTCGCAAAATCAGCCATGTACGACCGAGACTGTTGGTGACTATAGTGTGTTCCTCCAGAGTCCTATCCTGTGGAATCATAGAAATATAGAAAACAGGTACAGGAGTAGGCCATTCGGCCCTTTGAGCCAGCACCGCCATTCAATGTGATCATGGCTGATCATCCAAAATCAATACCCCGTTCCTGCCTTATCCCCATATCCCTTGATTCCATTAGCCCGAAGAACCAAATCTAACTCTCTCTTGAAAGGATCCAGTGAATTGGCCTCCTGTGGCAAATGTTTTTCCACAAAGCAGGATCAATAAATCTCCCCTCTCACTGCCCCCCCTCCCCCCCTGTGATTCCCTGTTCCCTCCAACACTAACAAAAGACAGTCTGAAGAAGGGTCTCGAACCGAAACGTCGCCTATTTCCTTCGCTCCATAGATGCTGCCTCACCCGCTGAGTTTCTCCAGCATTTTTGTCTACCAAACATATCTTAATCATTCACAGGCTGCAAAGCTGCATTAATATACAAATTAATCAACAACTTTGACTAGTTAAAGCACTGAGCAAAACACACGTTGCTGAAGTAACTCAGCGGGTCACTCCAGTACTTGGTGTTTTGTTCAAGATTCCTGCATCTGCAGTTTCTTGTATTTCCATTTAAAGTACTATTGTACTAAAGTTTTACTTTGTTTTGTTGCCACTAATCCCGCATTCTATTCATTAATTATGAATATTCACATAATCTGAGACAACAATTCTGTTGTCGGAAGTGGCGGCGTTGTGAAACGGCTGCGGCTCGCCTGTAGTCTGTCTGTTTTTACTTTTTTGTGTTTTTTTTTGTCTTGTTCAGTTAAACTTTTGGTTATTAGGTTGTGTTGTGTGTGTGGGGGGAGGGTGAAACAGGGCTTTCTGTCGCTCCCTTCGGGTGAATGCGACTTTCTTGTCGTATCCCCCTTCTCATCCCCCGTCTGAGCCGAGGCCTAACGGCGGAGCTGGCGGCCTCCAACCTACGACCGACCTCAAGGATCCGGAGGTAGAGCCAGCCAGGACTTACCAACGCGAGGCTGGCCGTCTTCAAGCTGCGGCGGTGTTCGGGCAGCGGCACGACTCGGCGCTCCGGTGAAGGCGGACGGCGCGGGGCTGAGACACTCATGTGAGGATGGCCCGGATCCCGGCTGGAAGGCGCTCCCGTGGGGGCGGCCCGGTGCAGGGCTGGAATGGCACTCCCGTGAGGGTGGCCTGGCGCGGGGCGGAGACGGTGCTCCGGCGGCTGAGGCGGCGTTCTGGCGGCTGCGACCTGAATCCGGGGCTCAGCCGCGGGCCAGTGGATGACATCGTCGGGAGCTCGCAGGTCTCAGGCTGGTGCCTGTTTTCCGGAGCTCCCGTGGCAACAGCTGCGTCCGCTGGACTGGAGGGCGGCAGCTTCAACCACCCCCGGGCCGTGGAGCTTGAACCGCGGGACTGACTTACCATCGCCAGGTGGGGTATCGCCTCAGCGCAGAGGGAGAAGAGGAGGGAAGAGACAAGAACCCTAAGACTTTTGTCTCCATCACAGTGAGGAGGTGCTTGGTGAACTCACTGTGGTGGATGTTAATTTGTGTTTATTGGGTGTTGTTTATTATTACATGTATGGCTGCAGGCAACGACATTTTGGTCAGACCGAAAGGTCTGAATGACAAATAAAGGATTCAATTCAATTCAATTCAAATTGCATAAACGTTTGTGGTGAATATGTTCCAGATGGTAAATTAATTCAATCTTGGTGTCCAGTCGGTAAGCCTGTTTGAATTTTGCATGGATTTTCCTTTAATGAGTTGTGGTTGTATAGTGTAAACAAAATTACAGTTCAAATGACCCATCCCCTTGTGTAGAAACACAACATAAATAACAAGAGCTCCCACAACCCGATCTACCATCTGAGAAGATGATGATGTCTAATCTTTGGCCCCATCACTTGATTCCCATGTGATTTGAGAGTCAGGAGTGTTTTGTTGTCATATGTCCCAGTTAGAACAATGACATTCTTATAGCCCTGTCCCACGGTACAAGTTCATTCCAAGAGCTCTCCTGAGTTTAAAAAAAAATCAAACTCATGGTAAGCACAGAGAATGAATGGAGCTCGGGAACGTCTCTTACTGGCTCGTAACGCTAACGGCAGGTACTCGGGAAGACTCGCTAATGGCAGGTAAGCACGGGAAGACTGATGAAGATTTTTCAACATACATATACATATATATACGCACACACACACACTCACGCATACATACACACACGAAACTCGGTGAAGCAGCGGTAGAGTTGCTGCCTTACAGCGCCAAAGACCCGGGTCCGATCCCGGCTACGGGTGCTGTCTGTACGGAGTTTGTACATTCACCCCATGACCTGCGTGGGTTTTCTCCGAGATCTTTGGTTTCCTCCCACACTCCAAACACATCCAGGTTTGTAGGTTAATTGTCTTGGTATCAACGTGAAAAAATGTTCCCTCGTGTGTGCAGAATAATGTTAATGGGTGGGGATCGCTGGTCGGTGCAGTCTCGCTGGGCGAAGAGCCTGCAAAGAAGCAATGATGATAAAGGTCCCGTGGACTGGTCTGGTGCCACCGTTGTGTCCCACCTCCTTCAATGCAGAAACAGGCAACTGGGAAAGCAAAAACTGCAGACGAACCACAACAGTAAATTGTGAGGATAAGCAGCAGATCAGACAGCACCTGTGGATAGAGAAAAACAGTTAATATGCAGCATGTTTTACTCTGCATAGATCCTGCCTGTCCTGGCCATTTCCAGCATTCTGTTTTTCATCTAAGCATCTGTGGATAGAACAACACAGTCAATACTGCAGCTTGATAGCTCTCTGATTTTCTCTCCGCATAGATCGTGCCTAACCTGAGCATTTGCAGCATTCTGTTTTTAATCTAAGCAGATGGCCTGGGGTAAGGTTGGAGATGAATGAATGTGATCATCTTCTGGGCCACACCGTTTGCCTATCACGGACTAATCTTCTGTTGTGTACAAAACTTCTGCCACAGTGCGAATAGATTGAAAAGATAAAAGATTCAAATTCAATCTTTCATCCAACCTTTTGATTTATGAAAGAAAATCAGTTTTAAGGTGTGCCAATGAAAGCCGTCAACTCTGCACATCTAGTTAGCAACAGGATGGGACAGGTGTCTTCTGCAGAGTCTCTTTGCATGTTGATTGCCTTTGAAATTATGTCTGAGTACAGAGAAGGCAGCCCATATGGTATTCAAAGCTAGCTGAGTTGCTGGCCATGTAACAAAGCTGACATCATCTTATGTATGACTCACCCTCATGATTGTGTTGGAAGGAACTGCAGATGCTGGTTAAACCAAAGATAGACACAGAATGCTGGAGTAACTCAGCGGGACAGGCAGCATCTCTGGAGAGAAGGGATGGGTGGTGTTTCTGGTCTCCAGAGATGCTGCCTGTCCCACTGAGTTACTCCAGCTGTTTGTGTCAATCACCCTGCTGATCACTTGATGCTGAAACCAGGAGAAGGGAATGTGAGGGACATGTTAGGTCTGAAGACAGATGCGGGCTCTGACATATTAGTGAAAACTTCTCTTTTGTAAAACAGTTTTAATAATCATCGCTGTGCAGACTGAATAAACTTCACAAGAATCGATTCCACTGGTGCTTTAATAATGTGGGTCTGAAAATAGAATGAACTGTACCAAACTATCCGTGGGATAAATGACACTATTTTGTCTAAACCAGTGAATATCAAAACACTATCAATACCATTGTTGCCAGTCCCAGGAATAAAGATGAGGTTTTCATATGAAAAAGCGAATTAATCGTAAACTAATCTCAATTTAGTAAATATTTAGTGGAGATATTTAGTATATACTGGTGGCACAGGTGGTGAGAGCTGGTGGTACACAAAAAATCTGGAGAAACTCAGCGGGTGCAGCAGCATCTATGGAGCGAAGGAAATAGGCAACATTTCGGGCCGAAACCCTTCTTCAGAGAGCTGGTGTTGTTCTGAGACGCCAAAACCAACTGTTGGGCCTTATCAAGGTGTCATGGGCCTAAAGGGGCTGTCCCACTGTAAGAGCTAATTCAAGAGTTCTCCCGAATTTCCCCTGATTCGAACTCGGAGAATTACGGTAATAACCGCTCGTAGGTACTCGGGGCTCTCGTGGACATGTTTCAACATGTTGAAAAATCTTCACGAGTCTTCACCAGCTTACCATGTTTCCCAAGTACCTGCCTTTAGCGGTACGAGCCGCTAAGAGACGTCCCGAGCTCCGACGTACCCGCTACGTACATTCTACGTGCTAGCCACAAGTTTGATTTTTTTTTAATTCGGGGGAGCTCTTGAATTAGCTTGTACAGTGGCAGACGCCCTTAACTCAATGAAACACCAGTGAAGCGAGGTGCCCACTTGATATCCCCAATGATATACTTGCATCTACAGGATCAGTTTTTTTAATGAGCTTGTTATTATTTCATGTCATCACACAACTGTTTGCCAATAGTGAGCATATTTCAGCGTCGGGTGGTTGCCCTCTGCAAGGTCCTTTACAATGCATGTGTCATGCAGCGTGTCACAGCTCAGGAGATGTTCCGTAGTCTGTACACAGAGAGTGCCGCATCTTCAGTACACCCCCACTTCAGCTTCATGTTTGATCGGCTCCTCCCCACGCCTGTCCGCAGTCTGTTGAGACTGGGAGGGGCCGATTGCCATGTGAATGTCTTTCGGATATTTCTCTAGTTTCTCTTCCCAGAGTTTGAGCCTTCTTGTCATGGTCTCTGTCAGATTCTACAAGGATCTGTGAATGCTGCTACCACAGCACACACTTGTTAGTGTAGGCAGCTATTTATTACATATCGGGTTAGTCCTTAGCATACGTTAGTATATTCAGTTTAGATAGTACTTTGACTTTGGGCTTGGTTGAGCGCTTATCCTGGTGTTATAGCACATACATTGAGTTTTAATCGTAATTGGATCACACTAATCGATCCCACTGCCGTTTGCCATGAATTAATTTAATACTGAAAATAGAATGAAGTGTAACAAACTGCCACCTATGCTTGAGGTAAATGACACGACTTTGCCTAAACCGAGGAATATTAAAACACTATCAATACCATTGTTGCCAGTCTCAGGAATAAGGATGAGAGGTCTTCATGTGAAAAAGGTAAACGATGAGTAAATGTTTTATTCCTTAAATGGATCCATTGGCTGCACTTCGACCAATCTTGGATGTCACACCAAGAAAGAGAGTTTGTAGAGTGCCTTCAAGATGGAATCTTAGAGCAGCTTGTAATGGAGCCAACCAGAGAAAAGGCAATTCTGGATTTAGTGTTGTCCAATGAAACAGATATGATCAGCGAACTTGAGGTAAAGGAACCACTTGGAGGCAGTGATCATAATATGATTAGTTTTAATCTGCAATTTGAGAAGGAGAAGGTTAAATCGGAAGTGGCAGTGATGCAGTTGAACAAAGGGGACTATGAAGGCATGAGAGGGGAGCTGGCCAAAGTATACTGGAAAGGGATCCTAGCAGGAATGACAGTGGAACAGCAATGGCAGGAATTTCCGGGCATAATCTGGAAGACGCAGGATCATTTCATTCCAAAAAGGTAGAGAGATTCGAAGGGGAGTAGGAGGCAACCGTGGCTGACAAGAGAAGTTAGGGATAGAATGAAACTAAAAGAAAAGATGGCAATCGCATAGGTTTGCCAAATTGGCCTGCATGGGATCTGAGTGCTCATTCCTTTGCTCGCTGTAAATTCTGGTAATGCAAAGGCCCATCGTGTACTGCTGGAAATGCAGCTACTAATTTGCCGATTACATTCGCTGTTTGCCTGATAGATGGCTTGTATTTGACTATCAGGTCATTGCAGGCTTTAGTCAAATCTTGTTGTTTGCCCCTAGGCAAAGTCACCAACATTTTTACTGTGTTGTGTTGTAAATCCTACGTAATCAATTACTCTGGTAGGTGTCAATTTTGATTTAACTGGATGGATGAGGAAACCAAGTCTTTCAAACAGGGTTTTGGTTGCTTTGACTGATGCTTCTGCCAATTCTTTGGTGACTCCAAAAATAAAAATGTCATCCAAATATGCCATGACTATGTGGTTCTGAGAATTTAGTAGACCCAGAATTGGTTTCAGTAGTTTATTAAATAGTCTGGGGGCTGATGTCAGCCCATTTGGCAGCGCCATATATTGCCATAATTGACCCATCCAGTTAAACTTCAAATATCTCCTGTACTCTTTGTGAATAGACACCGAATAGTATGCATCTTTGAGGTCGATGCATGCCATGTAACCATTTTTGGAAACCAACTGAGTAGCTGTTCCAAAATTGTACATTTTGAAATGTTTATATTGCACATATGTATTGAGTTCCGTAAGATCTAGAATGATGCGGACCCCTCCATCTTTTTTCTCTTTTGAGAAAATATTGGATATGAATTGGTGAGGTTCTGTACGTGATCTCTCAATGACATTTTTGTCAGATAAAGTTCCAATCTCCTTCTGTATATCCATAGTTTCTTGTTGAGAGAAAACATATGTGCGATAATTTGAATGTGTTGTGGGTGGTGATGAATTCAAAATGAACTCAATTTTGAACCATTGTATCCTGTGCAGTACAAACGGATCCGTTGTGACCCAACACCATTCTGTCAACAAATGTTTTAACCTTCCTCCCACCTGTACGTGAGGCCTGTCTGGGGTGTTCCCTAAGGAACTGGTTTGACTTACCTCTGATGTTACTGGCGGTATGGCGCTGGTTTTCATTCACGAGGATTGGGAGGTTGAACTGGTGGTTGCTCTCTCCTCATCCTCGCTGTGGGCCGGCTGGGGCCTGCCCCTAAAAAGACCTTGACTCCGGTGTGGATCTTGCTCCAGTGCCTGGCCCTCTAGGCGTGAATCGTCTAGAGCTGTAAGGATGCATCCTTGGCGATGGATCCTTTTGAGTAGCCTGGCCTCTGGTTATGAGGCGGATCATTTTTGCCTCGTCATCCAAATCCCGTACCTGTCTCGGCAGGTCTTCCCCGAACAGGCAGTTTGCGGGCTGGACATTGCTGGCTTTACACAGGACAGCAAACTTCGAGTTAATCGATGGTTTCATTGCATTCTTGTGAATACAATTGATCTCGAAATGGGCATTACATAATAATTCCATTGTGTCCTGTTCTCTGTCAGTGAGGAGTCCTCCTTCCACTCCTCCTGCAAATGTTGCAATGCCAGATCCCAGTAGGTTTAATACCTTCTGGAATTTCAATTCCTGATTTCGGATGATAGGTCCAATCTGTCCCCAGATGACATGGTTCACTGCTTGGACCTTCAGGGAAGCACAGTAGCTGGTGGGGGGTACCTGTTTATGGTTTATGGTTTCCTCTATGGCCAGGTCTTTAAGTTGATGGGATGCTAGGTAATTGATATTACTAGCCAGATCTTCATCCAGGGGAGCACCCAGTGGCGTTGTAATGGCAAACCTGGATGACTGCAGAGGTACTTCTTCTGCACGTCCCTGGGAATGTTCCCCCCCTGTACTTCCATACTCTGATTCAGAGTGTTTTCTTCCATATGTACTTCCCCCTCCAATGGGGAAGACATTGTGCTGCCCCATGTACGAGGCTGCCGGCACGGTCTGCTGTGGAGGCCCGTGCTGATACTGCTCCCTCCTACGGAGCAGATCATTATGGAGCAACTTCTCCACAAGTTGCTCCATGTGGGAGAGTCGTCCACAGACGCTTCCCGTTGAGGGACAATATCCCTCTTCCCCGCACTCATCCGGGTCAACGGGTCTGACAGACGTGCGGGTGGCTTTACGTCCCGCCGGGACCACCACGGTGCTGTCCTCCCGCACCAAGTCTGCTGCTGCCGGTTCTGCTGCCGGCGGTAATGTCGGGGACAAAGACCGTTGCCCGCTACCCGGAATACCGCGGTCTTCGGTAGCCGACTTCCCCACGGACCGTCTCTTCACCTTCGACATCTTGGGCCTGAAAATACAATAGTTTCACAGCCGAAAAAGAGTGCAGATAAGTATTTCAACAACTCTTACCTGCCGCTTTTTAAATCCCAACGGCTGGGAGGACGCAGTGCCTCTGCCAGTCCGTTGCGCGTAGCTTTCAGACGTAATGACGCGCATGCAGATGGACGGCCCTTCTTCACGTAGTCACTCACGTGACTCCGAAGTAAAATATAGATAAATGTGAGGTTATCCACTTTGGCGGCAAAAACAAGGGGCAGATTATTATCTCAATGGGGTTAGGTTAGGTAAGGGGGAGGTGCAGCGAGACCTCACTATCCTTGTACACCGGTCATTGAAAGTCGGCGTGCAGGTACAGCAGGCAGTGAAGAAAGCTAATGGAAAGTTGGCCTTCATAACAAGAGGATTTCAGTAAAGGAGTAAAAAGGTTCTTCTGCAGTTGTATAGGGCTCTGGTGAGACCACATCTGGAGTATTGTGTACACTTTTGGTCTCCTAATTTGAGGAGGGACATCCTAGTGATTGAGGCAGTGCAGCGTAGGTTCACGAGATTGATCCCTGGGATGGCGGGACTGTCATATGAGGAAAGATTGAAAAGACTAGGCTTGTATTCACTGGAGTTTAGAAGGATGAGGGGGCAATCTAATAGAAACATATAGAATTATAAAAGGACTGGACAAGCTAGATGCAGGAAAAATGTTTCCAATGGTGGGCGAGTCCAGAACCAGGGGACACAGTCTTAGAATAAAGGGGAGGTCATTTAAGACTGTGGTGAGAAAAAACTTTTTCACCCAGAGAGTTGTGAATTTATGGAATTCCCTGCCACAGAGGGCAGTGGAGGGCAAGCCACTGGATGGATTTAAGAGAGAGTTAGATAGAGCTCTAGGGGCTAGTGGAATCAAGGGATATGGGGAGAAGGCAGGCACGGGCTATTGATAGGGGACGATCAGCCAAGATCACAATGAATAGCGGTGCTGGCTCGAAGGGCCGAATGGCCTCCTCCTGCACCTAATTTCTATGTTTCTATGTAAACAGCATAAAACAACTGTTCGCCTTATTTCACAATTTCAATCTTAATCACACTTGTGACATTTCAATAACATAAGCTATTATTCATATGCTTTCTTCTCATAAGCAGGTAGGTACATCACAGTAAAACACATTACTTCGTGACATACTCGCTGCACCTTTCCGGCAGTCTGACAGCTGTTCCTGCCCTAGTCTTTGTGATGGTGTTTCTTTCAGAAGTGTCTTTCTTTTCAGTATGTACATTCTGTGCATCACTTCTAGTTTCCTCTCTTGTGTCACTTGGCTTTTGTTTAGATTGCTCTGGGTTAAGAGTTTCACCAGTTGCATCTTGTTCCAGTGATACATGTTGTGTTGGTCTTTTCAATGTCAGCTGAGGTTGTAAAGGTGTCCCAGTCTTCTCGACGTCTGGTGGTTTCTCAGGAGTTGTGTGTGGAGGTAGTTCTCCGCTCTTCTTCAGATCCACTCGGTTACGTCGGATTAGAAGTCCTGACTGTCTCGACTTCGTATGATTTCTCATCCAGTCGTCTATGAACTGTTGCTCTCTGCCATCTGGTGTCTCCTAGTTTATAGGGTTTGAGGCTTACAACATCACCTTCTTCCAAGATTGGCAGATCCTTGGCATGTTGGTTGTAGATTTCTATACCGTTTTCATAGAAACATAGAAATTAGGTGCAGGAGTAGGCCATTCGGCCCTTCGAGCCTGCACCGCCATTCAATATGATCATGGCTGATCATCCAACTCAGTATCCCGTACCTGCCTTCTCTCCACACCCCCTGATCCCCTTAGCCACAAGGGCCACATCTAACTCCCTCTTAAATATAACCAATGAACTGGCCTCAACTACCCTCTGTGGCAGAGAGTTCCAGAGATTCACCACTCTCTGTGTGAAAAAAGTTCTTCTCATCTCGGTTTTAAAGGATTTCCCCCTTATCCTTAAGCTGTGACCCCCTTGTCCTGGACTTCCCTAACATCGGGAACAATCTTCCTGCATCCAGCCTGTCCAACCCCTTAAGAATTTTGTAAGTTTCTATAAGATCCCCTCTCAATCTCCTAAATTCTAGAGAGTATAAACCAAGTCTATCCAGTCTTTCTTCATAAGACAGTCCTGCCATCCCAGGAATCAGTCTGGTGAACCGTCTCTGCACTCCCTCTATGGCAATAATGTCCTTCCTCAGATTTGGAGACCAAAACTGTACGCAATACTCCAGGCGTGGTCTCACCAAGACCCTGTACAACTGCAGTAGAACCTCCCTGCTCCTATACTCAAATCCTTTTGCAATGAAAGCTAACATACCATTCGCTTTCTTTAGTCAAAGGTCACTGGCTTATTTACTGAGCATGTGCGAGAATGAGCTCAGCTCATATGCATAAATTACATGGATATTGTCACAGGGAGTGGCCAGGGTGCGACTCGTCCTTGATTACGCTGCTGGCCTTGCCGAGGCAGCATGAGGTATATGCGAAGTCAATAGAAGGGAAGTTGCTTTGTGTGATGGTCTGGGCTGCGTCCACAATTCTCTGCAATTTTTTGCGGTTTTGTATAGAGCTGTTCCCAAACCAAGCTGTGATGCATCCTGATAAAATGGTTTCCATGGTGTGACTGCAGAAGTTGGCGAGAGTTGTTGGTGGCTCATCTTAAAGTGCAATAGCTCCACCATTTGCCTCCAGCTGCCATGACCCAATGCTTTACAGTTCCCACTCTGAGCCTCACCACCTGTCTACTTTTAAGATACTCTATGCAACCTGCCAGATATTTTATTTAACCTAATATCTTCGATATGGCATCATTTTCATAAATTTGATAATCCCTTTGTGAAGAGACCTCAGCTCTATTGCTGTAGTCATGGAGTGATACAGTTTGTAAACTTGCCCACACCGACCAACATGTCCCAGCTACACTAGTCCCACCTGCCTGTGTTTGGTCCACATCCCTCTAAACCTGTACCTGTACCTGTCTAACATGTACCTGTCTAAATGTTTCTTAAACCTTGGGATAGTCCCTGCCTCAACAAACTCCCCTGGCAACTCGTACCATACACCCACCACCCTTTGTGTGAAAAAGTTACTCCTCAGATTCCTATTAAATCTTTTCCCCTTCACCTTAAACCCATGTCCTCTGGCCCTCGATTCCCCTACTCTGGGCAAGAGACTCTGTGCATCTACCTGATCTATTCCTCTCCTGATTTTATACACCTCTGTAGGATCACCCCTCATCCTCCTACACTCCAAGGAATAGAGACCCAGCCTACTCAACCTCTCCCTATAGCTCACACCCTCTGGTCCTGGCAACATCCTCGTAAATCTTCTCTGAACTCTTTCCAGCTTGACAATATCTTTCCTCTAACATGGTGCCCAGAGTGAACACAATATTCTAAATGCGGCCTCACTAACATCTTATACAACTGCGACATAACATCCCAACCTTTATACTCAATACTCTGACTGATGAAGGCCAATGTGCCAAAAGCCTTTATGACCATCTTATCTACTTGCGACCCGACCTTCAAGGAACCATGCACCTGTACTCCTAGATCCCTCTGCTCTACAACACTCCATGACATGTTAATGGTGTTCAATAAATTGAAGTTTTGGTTGTAATTTTGCAAACCTTCTAATGCACAAACGCGGGTATCGATCACATAAGTATTACAGTTTGACATTGTAACAAACTGGACTAAGTGGGACCCGTTGGGTCCCATGTTCACACGGGAGGGCTGGTCCCCCAACGCAATATTCCGCCGCTCCATTATTGGTGGCCAGTTTGGGGGGGAGGGCTTTCTGGAGCGCTTGTATGGGTACTGTGGGCTGAAGGGACATGTTAGAATGGACATTGTTGGCCAAATGGATTCTTGGGGTGGCAGCTCAGTCACTCAAGCATGATGTGCTGGCAGCTCACTAACGGCTGGTGGGCGAGCAGTTGACTCACGGCCATTCCTTGAGATTCCATTTCAAGCAGGGTGCAAGGCCACCAAATTCAGGTGCAGTTTCCTACCACTTCAAGCAGGGCGCAAGACAACCAAATTGAAGTGCAGTTTCATACCATTTCATGCAGGGTGCAAGGCCACCACATTCAAATGCAGTTTCATACCATTTCAAGCAGGGTGAAACCACCATAAAACCACTAGAAAACCACACAAAACACCACATAAACACCACACTCACAGTTCAGTAGACATTCAGTGTGTTCAGTTGATTCACAGCTCAGACAGTCGTGACCTCTCTATCCCCCATCTTGCAGAGACTGAGCCACACGCACACTTACGGGTTTTATAATCCCTCCCCCTCCATATAACCATATAACACATAACAATTACAGCATGGAAACAAGCCATCTCGGCCCTGCAAGTCCGTGCCGAACACTTATTTTCCCCTAGTCCCATCTACCTGCACTCAGACCATAACCCTCCATTCCTTTCCCATCCATATACCTATCCAATTTATTTTTAAATGATACGATCAAACCTGCCTCCACCACTTCCACTGGAAGCTCATTCCACACAGCTACCACTCTCTGAGTAAAGAAGTTCCCCCTCATGTTACCCCTAAACTTCTGTCCCTTAATTCTGAAGTCATGTCCTCTTGTTTGAATCTTCCCTACTCTCAATGGGAAAAGTTTATCCGCGTCAACTCTGTCTATCCCTCTCATCATTTTAAAGACCTCTATCAAGTCCTCCCATTAACCTTCTGCGCTCCAAAGAATAAAGACTTAACTTGTTCAACCTTTCTCTGTAACTTAGTTGCTGAAACCCATGCAACATTCTAGTAAATCTCCTCTGCACTCTCTCTATTTTGTTGACATCCTTCCTATAATTGGGCGACCAAAATTGTACACCATACTCCAGAATTGGTCTCACTAATGCCTTGTACAATTTTAACATTACATCCCAGCTTCTATACTCAATGCTCTGATTTATAAAGGCTAGCACACCAAAAGCTTTCTTTACCACCCTATCTACATGAGATTCCACCTTCAGGGAACTATGCACTGTTATTCCTAGATCCCTCTGTTCAACTACATTCCTCAATTCGCTACCATTTACCATGTACATCCTATTTTGAATTGTCCTGCCAAGATGTAGCACCTCACACTTATCAGCATTAAACTCCATCTGCCATCTTTCAGCCCATTCTACCAAATGGCCTAAATCTCTCTGTAGACTTTGGAAATCTACTTCATTATCCACAACACCACCTATCTTAGTATCATCTGCATACTTACTAATCCAATTTACTACTCCATCATCCAGATCATTGATGTACATGACAAACAACAGTGGACCCAACACAGATCCCTGAGGCATCCCACTAGTCACCAGCCTCCAACCTGACAAACAGCCACCCACCATTACTCTCTGGCATCTCCCATTCCTCCAGCTGGAAGGGGTATAGCCTTCATGGCATGATTGACAGGAGAGAGATTCTCAACATTCTTTAAACAGTAATAACACAATTATTTTTCATTGATGGGAAGAATCCTCTGCATCTGATGAGTGGCGAGGAACTGAGTAAGATAGACAAAAATCACAGCCGGAAGTGGTAGCGTTTTATCTAAAATCAATCTTCAGTACAAACAGGAAGTTGTCAATTTTCCACCAACAACAGCCATTTTTTTTTGCAGTGCAGCCTTTCAATGCAATTACCACCCCAAAAAACAGCCATTTTGTTTGGAGTGCAGCCTTTCAAAGTATTTACCATCACCAACAACAGCCATTTTTTTGCAGTGCAGCCTTTCAAACAGTTACCACCACCGACAGCCAATTTTTTGGGATTGCAGCCTTTCACCTCAGTTACCACCACCAACAATAGCCATTTTTTGGCAGTGCAGCCGTTCAAAGCAGTTACCTCCACCAACAACAGCCATTTTATTTTGCAGTGCAGCATTTCAAAGCAACCATTTTTTCATTTTCAAACTACATTAATGGCACTCACAGTTGAGTAGACATGTGTTAATTGTTATTCAGAGCTCAGAGAGACGTGACTCTCTCACTTCCTCCATCTTGCAGAGACTGTGAGGCACACCCGGGTTTTATAGTCCCTCCCCCCTCCCATCAGCAGGGGCAGCAGAGAGCATGGCAAAATCTTTTAAAACATTAATATCTCTCTGATTTTTCATCGATTGGAAAAATCCTCCAGTCCAGTCTGGCAGAGGGGGACTCTGAGCGAGGTGGCCAAAAATGACGGCTGTAAGTGGCGGCGTTCTCTTGGAACTCACATCGCAGTGAGTCGAAAGCGGTCAAGATCTTACTTTTAGTAATATAGATGTGTCTCAAGCAAAGTCTCCAGTTTTGTATATTTAGCTCCTCAAGTGCAGAAAGGAAGTTTATTGTCAGTTTTGCGATTCACTACCAATAGGTACTGTTACTGCCCTTTATTTCAACACTAAACTTGGCCCATAAGACAATCACAGCTGGGATAGATTTGAATGCCCATGTGAACTTTACAAAAGCACCAGTGTATGAATTTCAGACCAAGTGAAGAGGCTAGTGTAGTTTAGTTTAGTTTAAAGATACAGCGCGGAAACGGGCCCTTCGGCCCACCGAGTCCGCACCGACCAGCGATCCCCGCTCACTAACACTATCCCACACACACTAGGGACAATTTTTACATTTACACCAAGCCAATTAACCTACAAACCTGTACGTCTTTGGAGTGTGGGAGGAGGCCGGAGATCCCGGAGAAAACCCACGCAGGTCACGGGGAGAACGTACAAACTCCGTACAGACAGCGCCCATAGTCGGGATCGAACCCGGGTCTGTGGTGCTGTAGGTTCATTAGTTCACCATCTACCAAAGCAAACCTTCTACTCCCAGCTTAAAGAAGGCAAACGTAAATGAGGCGGACACATGATGAGATTCAAAGAGGCCTTAAAAGCCAGCATGAAGAAATGTGCAATCGACATCAACAACTGGCAGACCAAAGCCATGGACAGGAAACTCTGGTGAACCATCGTCTAAAAAGGAACAGCGACCTACGAACCCAAGAGATGCGCAGAATTAAGAGCAAAGAGAGGAAAATAGAGAGAGAGGCAGCAACGACCAAAGCCAAAGAACTTTCAAAGCCAGGATTGGACTCATAAGCCACCTGAGAGGCCATAAAAAACAACAGAATGTAGACCATCATCCTCGACATCATCCGCGAGTTTAGAAGATTCTAGATGAGTTGAAAAAAATGTCACGGTCGTGTTGACTCGCCGAAGTAAAAGACCTCCTAGGACTATGTCTGCGACCTCTTACGACCCCCCCTACGGCCTCCTACAACCCCCCCTCGACCTCAGTCTTCCACACCTAAGACCAACTACCACTAGCTTCCAGTGGAAAATTATCACATGATAAAATAATATCATGTTTGCATTTTTTTTCTCGGGCCAGTTACCGACCTACAACTACCTACGACCACCATCATAACTATCTACGACTACCATCACGATGTACTACGACCTACCTACGACCTACCTACAAGTAAAAAGTATCAATTTTTTCCATGCCGACCTTTTTTTTACTCGTGGACATTTTTTATCAGGCTGGAAAAAACGCCGCGACCTACTTGAGGCCACGAGTACGCGGAGACCACTCACGAGCACCAGGAAGAGTTACGAAGACCTCCTATGACCTCGTGGCGACCATGCTGCGAGTATGAGTCACGGGCAAACTCGGCAGAGGTCGCCAATTAGGTTGTGAAAGTGGGACAGGGGCTTTAGTTTTAGTTTATTTTAGTGATACGGTGCAGAAACAGGCCCTTCGGCCCACCAAGTCCACGTCTCCAGTGCAGAAAGGAAGTTTATTGCCTGTTTTGCGATTCAGTACCAACAGGTACTTTTGGCCTTCCCTTCATTTCAACACTAAACTTGGCCCATAACAAACACAGCTGGGATAGATTTGAATGTACAGCACTAACAAATGGATTTCAGACCTACAGAAATGTTTAGTTTAGTTTAGTTTAGAGATACAGCACGGAAACAGGCCCTTCAGCCCATCGAGTCCGCACCGACCAGCAATCCCCACACTCTAACATTATCCTACACACACTAGGGACAATTTACATTTATACCAAGCCAATTAACCTAAAAACCTGCACGTCTTTGGAGTGTGGGAGGAAACCAAAGATCCCGGAGAAAACCCACGCAGGTCACGGGGACAGGTCCGTACAGACAGCACCCGTAGTCAGGATCGTACCCGGGTCTCTGGAGCTGTGAGGCAGCAACTCTACCGCTGCGCCACCGTGCCACCCTATTGTGGGTTAAAGCTCTTCATTGTGTTCTCTTGTACAATTCAAGTATTGACACTGGAAGAAAACAAAAGGAATGATTATCCCATGATTAACAAAAGTTAATACAAGACAAATTTGTGTTTGTTTTCTCTCTGTCTCTGTTTATCCAATACACGTTTTGGTGCCAGTGTCTTGAAATGAACAAGGATTCATAAAACACAAGTGTAAATCCATCATCTTTGCCGGCCAGGGGTATTCCGTTCTGTGCCAATAGATGCAGACTTCACTTTTCCCATGCAACCTTCACCCTCACTTCTCACCGCCCCCAAAACACCTTTTTTTTCTAAAGTTACCAGTGAACATGCTGAGTCAAATAAGGTGCAAATCACCACAAAGCCACATGCAACAAGCAACTGTGAATTTTAGGAAGTGCCGTAAATAAATGCGTACAGCTACCAACCACTTAGCAAAAAGTCAATTTACAAAGGGTTTAGTTGACAAGGCATCATAGTTTCTCTGTTGCACAATTTGTGAATCACTTTCTCAAACTAAAATCCATGTTCAGACTTGACCAGAAAGAAAATGTAATTTTTCTATAACGGAATATAGAAAGTCTAATGGGCCTGTCCCACTTAGGCGATTTTTCAGCGGACTGCCAGCGACTGTCAAGTTGCCGGCAGTCGCCTGAAAAACCGGGGACTGGAACAGCGACTGTCAGAGTGAAACGCACACACACACACACACACACACACATCACTTCCTTCACCAGCCCGTGTGAATTTTTTAGACAGCGCTGTCTAAAAAATCACACGGTGCAAAGCCAAGGTGATACAGACACACACCGCGATGAACAGGAAGGTTGGCGCTGTAAAAAGACGGCTAATGCACAGTGTGCAGTAAGTCCTTTAAAAGAGGGGGGGGGGAAGGAGTGGAGACAACTTTTAAGAAGCCAGCGATACACGGCTGTGAAGCTCAGCGAACATTAACATTATCGGTCAGTTATCCTTAATTCTGAAAACTACTGCTTACAATTTTTTTTTCCCAATGAAATTCACCGATCAGCACCGACTACAACCTACGAGAACCTCCGAGAACATTAGGTCCTCCTGGCAACCCACTAGGACCTCCTGCCGACCCACCTACGGCTCGAGAATTCTCGCTACTCCCCGTGGCGGCTTCATCCTAGTCGCCGCTAATTTTTCAACATGTTGAAAACTTCACGGCGACCATAATGAAGCCGCGACTAGTGCCGTGAATGCGGGAACTCCTCACGACCATGAAGGCGACTCCCCGGCAACCACCCACGAACATGTGGCCACCATGTGGCGAATGCATAATATCCTGCAGTCGCCTAAAAAGTCACCTAAGTGGGACAGGCCCCATTATGCTTTGCAATTTTCTAAAAACTCTGGGTGGCATGGTGTCACAGCGGTAGAGCTACACCCTTACAGCGTCAGAGACCCGGGTTTGATCCTGACTACGGGTGCTGTCTGTACGGAGTTTGTACGTTCTCCCCGTGACCGCGTGTGTTTTCTCACAGATCTTCGGTTTCCTCCCACACTCCAAAGACGTGCAGGTTCGTAGGTTAATTGGCTTGGTGTAAATGTAAAAATTGGCCCTAGTGTGCGTAGGTTGGTGTTAAAGTGCGGGGATCGCTAGCTGGTGTGGACTTGGTGGTTTCCACGCTGTATCTCTAAACTAAACTTAAGCCTCATTGACGAATTAGAAGCAAGTCGGCCAATGAGGCAATAAACTGGTGATAAAAATTGGGTTCATATTTGAGTTAAATGCAAAACCTAAACTAAGTATTATGTTGCAGAATATTATGTAAGTAATATGGAAAGTTGGGTGAAAAGGAAATCTGCTTGCACTATGATAGGGTTGACTATTAATGGATTCCTTACTTTTGTCTTCACTAAATGAGACATTGCTCAGTCACAGTAAAATGAACATGTGATATAGAAACTGAATAGGATTAAATAAAAGAAGAAGGTGTTGAAAAGATTGTCAGCGTTCAAACAGAAATGTCATGGCTGGACTGCATCCGATTCCCTGCTCTCTGTCCGTTAGTCAATTGCATGTCCAGGGAACCAGTCTTGTTAAATCCCACAGACTTTAATTTTGCTAACACAGCATATGGTGCTTTATGAAACACATTTTAGAAGTTCACAAACACAAGCTGAACTGTGGTAGGTTGTCAAGTAAAGTTGGGGAATTAATCAAGGGCAGTCTGGCAGCTCTTCAAGAATAGCAGTGGCAAGCTCCCAGCACCCAGAGGCCAATCAGTTCAACACTGATGGTGTAAAAACACCTCTAGGATGCTGATGCCAGTACAAATTGATGGTCTGTATCTCTCCCCTGACTCACAGTCTGAAGAAGAGTCTATTCCTTTTCGCCAGATTTGCTGTCTGACCCACTGAGTTACTCCAGCTTCTTGTGTCTATCAATAATACATTTAGTTTAATTTAGTTTAGAGATACAGCGCGGAACAACCGAGTCTGCGCCAACCAGCGATCCCCGCATATTAACATACATGAACACTATCTGCACACACTAGGGACAATTTACAGTTCTACCCAGCCAATTAGCCCACAAGCCTGCACGTCTTTGGAGTGTGGGAGGAAACCGGAGATCCCGGGGAAAACCCCACGCAGGTCAAGGGGAGAACGTACAAACTCCGTACAGACAGCACCCGTAGTCGGGATGGAACCCAGGCCCCTGGCGCTGTAAGGCAGCAACTCTACCATAGCGACTCCATGCCCCATTTTTAAAATGTAATGAAAACAGGGCTAATTTCGTTAAGTTTTAATTGTTCAAGTAGAGAGTGGTCACACAGGTGAAAAGAGTGACGAACAACACATGGCATGTTTACCGCCATGAGCCAAGCATAGAATATGTCTGAAGAAGGGTCTCGACCAAAACATTGCCTGCTCCTTTTCTCCAGAGATGCTGCCTGACCCACTGAGACTCCAGCTTTTTGTGTCTGTCATGGAATTAGGACATTATGCGACAACTTTAGGACGCACTTGGATATTTTTTCTGGTCACCACTCTATATAAAGTCTTAACCTACCTGATCTTCAGGTGGCTCAGCACTTCAACTCCCCCTCCCATTCCCACTCTGACCTTTCAGTCCTGGGCCTCCTCCATTGCCAGAGTGAGGCCCAGCACAAATTGGTGGAACAGCAATATTTTGCTTGGGTAGTTTACACCCCAACGGTATGAACATCGACTTTTCTAATTTCAGATAGAGCTTGCTTTCTCCCTCCTTCCCCTCCCCCTTCCCAGCTCTCCCACAAGCCTACTGTCTCCGCCTCTTCCTTTCTTCCCCCCACCCCACCCCCCAACATCAGACTGAAGAAGGATATCTACCCGAAACGTTGTCTATTCCTTCACTCCAAAGATGCTGCCTCACCCGCTGAGTTTCCCCAGTATTTCTTTGTCTATTTTGTCTTCGATTTTTCCAGCATCTGAAGTTCTTTCTTAAACATAGAAAGGATGTGTTTGCATCAGAGAGAGTCGGGGGGAATTCACCGGAATGTTGCCTGGATCTGAGGATCTTAAATGTGCAAGTGTTTTCCCTGGGACAAAGGATGACCTGAGAGCAATCTCAAATCATATAAAGCAATGATAGAATAGAATATCTTTCCCCGGATAGAAGTATCAGAAACAAGCGGGCTGATGTTTAAGGTGCAAGGAAGGTGTTTCAAAGTGGATCTCTGGGGTATGTCAGTTAACACAGAGAATGGTTGTTATCTGGAACACACCGACAGCAGAGGTGCAAAAAGGTACGCACACAGCCGTTTGTAATAAAAATAAACTTTAATCAGAATAAAAAATATATACGGAGCAAAAACTGTGCAAAAATTCTTCCGATATTCCCAGCAACCATACATGCCTTCATTAGCGAGACCTTTGGTAGGGTTCACATAAATATCAGTATACCCGGCACCTTTATAGGAAGGATGTTGTCAAGCTGGAAAGGGCACAGAGATGGTTTACGAGGATGTTGCCAGGACTCCAGGGTCCAAGCTATAGGGAATGGGTTGAGTAGGCTGGGACTCTATTCCTTGGAGCTCAGGAGGATGAGGGGTGATCTTATAGAGGTGTATAAAATCATGAGAGGAATAGATCGTTGTTGTTTAAGAAGGAACTGCAGATGCTGGAAAATCGAATGTAGACAAAAATGCTGGAGAAACTTATCGGGTGTGACAGCATCTTTGGAGTGAAGGAAATAGGCGACGTTTCGGGTCGAGACCCTTCTTCGAAACGTCACCTATTTCCTTTGCTCCATAGATGCTGCCTCACCTGCTGACTTTCTCCAGCATTTTTGTCTACAGAGGAATAGATCGGGTATTCTGTAGATCGAGGCACAGAGTCTCTTACCCAGAGTTGGGGAATCGAGGACCAGAGGACATAGGTTCAAGGTGAAGGGGAAAAGATTTAATAGGAATCAGAGGCGTAACTTTTTCACACAAAGGGTGGTGGGTGTATGGAACAAGCTGCCAGAGGAGGTAGTTGAGGCTGGGATTATCCCAACGTTTAAGAAAGTTAGACAGGTACATGGATAGGACAGGTTTGGAAGGATATGGACCAAATGGTGTTAGGTGGGACCAGTGTAGCTGGGACATGTTAGCCAGTGTGGGCAAGTTGGGCTGAAGGGCTTGTTTCCACACTGTATCACTCAATGACTCTATGACTTCACCCAACTCGTTATTGTTGACCAGGATACATATCTGAGCTTTTGTCTGCATTTGGCCTAAATCCCTCAAAACCTTACGTAGGTTGGGCGATCGTTTCGCTGAACACCTCCGCTCAGTCCGCAATAACCAACCTGACCTCCCAGTGGCTCAGCACTTCAACTCCCCCTCCCATTCCGTATCCGACCTCTCTGTCCTGGGTCTCATCCATTGCCAGAGTGAGCAACACCGGAAATTGGAGGAACAGCACCTCATATTCCGCCTGGGCAGTTTGCATCCTGATGGCATTAACGTTGAATTCTCCCAATTTTGCTAGCCCCTGCTGTCTCCTCCACTTCCTCCCTCGATCTGTCTCCTCGCCCTCGAGCTCCTCCTCCTCCCTTTTTCCTTCCTTCCCCCCCCCCACCCCCCATCAGTCTGAAGAAGGGTTTCGGCCCGAAACGTCGCCTATCTCCTTCGCTCCATAGATGCTGCTGCACCCGCTGAGTTTCTCCAGCAATTTTGTCTACCTTACATATCCATCGACTGGTTCAAATGTCTTTTCAATGTTGTAATTGTACAATGAGATCACTTTATCTCGTTGCTTGTTTTATATATCCACCACCCTCTGTGTGAAAAACCTGACCCCTTTAAATATTTCCCCTACGTTAGAGTAGATTCCCCTAAATCTACACCCCGTCATTTTGGGTTCCAAAATTCTGCAAAAAACCGTACGACCATCCACTTTATCTATGCCTCCTCATAATGATATAAACCTCTTTTAACTGCCCATCAGCCTGCTTCAAGAGTCAAGAGTGTTTTATTGTCATGTGTCCCAGATAGAACAGTCATTCTTACGTGCAGCAGCACAGCAGACTATGTAGTATGTTCAAGAAGGAACTGCAGATGCTGAAGAATCGAAGGTAGACAAAATTGCTGGAGAAACTCAGCGGGTGCAGCAGCATCTACGGAGCGAAGGAAATAGGCAATTTTTTCAGGCCAAAATCCTTCTTCAGACTAGTGGGATACATTGTAAACAATATACCGGTAATAAATGAGAATAAAAACCTCAGTGTGCGTGTGTGTGTATATATATAAACATAGACATATATATTATATGTACATATACATATACATACATAAGATAGACACAAAATGCTGGAGTAGGTCAGGATCGAACCCAGTTCACCGGCGCTGCATTCACTGTAAGGCAGCAACTCTACCGCTGCGCCACCATGCCTAAACAATGGATTGTTTTAAATTGCAATCTGAGAACAATTATTTTTGGAGGATCTAACATTGTTGTGAAGGCAAGCACAGAAGCCTTTTCATGCCAGTAGTTCCCACATAACAACTCATCAATCTGCCGTTTTGGTGTTCCGGATTACTGGAAGTATGCCCCATTCTTCTACCCATCCTAGCAGGGGGCCTTTATTAGCGACCTGAACTGCAAAACTGGAGCCTGCTTTAGTGTCTTCCCCACCGCACCACACTCAGAAACATTTCACCAGATCACAAACAGCTTCTGCCCCTCTGTGTGATCAAATTCCCCAACATCCGTCCACACCTCTAGCCCATTGTGGACAGTGGACTATAGAAATGATGCACCACACTGCTGAGACTCTCGACCTGAAACCTCACCCATTCCTTCCCTCCAGAGTTACTCAGCCTGTCCCGCTGAGTTACTCCAGCATTTTGTCTATCTTCAATGTAAACCAGCATCTGCTGTTCCTTACAACACAATAGTCTGCAATCTGTATCTACCCCAATGCTCTAACTATTGCACCTGAGTTTGCCTCGATTGCATTTGCGTAGAGTATTATCTGATCTGTTTGGTTCGCATGCAAAAGCAAAGCCTTTGACTGTATCTTGGTAATAGCCCAAACCGAAGCCTTTGTCGGTATTTCATTTTGGCCGGTGTTGTTAAGGGACTGCCGTGTGCAAGGGGCAAGGACAATGGACAATGGGGGCCCGTTGTGGGTGGGGGGGGGAACAAAAGGGGCAGCCGGCGTACTTTGTAACTTTGTTAGGTGGCCGCTATTTGATTACGCGGCAAAAAAATCTCACCGTGCCTAGTCACATGTTCCATGAAGTCATCCATTTAAATATGGCAAAGCCTGCAATTGTGCTGCCTACATTTTTGATTGCTGGTCTCCAAATTGCAGTCGAACCCCAGACCTTTCAATGAAAGAATTCCATCTACGGGCCCACAGCTAATACTTCATCCTCCTATCAAATTCCTATGACACCATAAGGCACTTAGCGTGAATAAATGACTTTCAATATGCTTCTGCTGCTATTGGGCGGTCAAACAGAGCAGCCAATTTTCAGACATTAAGATCCTACAAACAAGAGGCCACAACTTGTAATGATGCCTCAGGAGGATATTTATTCTCCAGGACACTGAGGAGACTCCCTGATCATCCTCTAATTGTGTTGGGGATATTGAGTCCACTTTAGTGTTAAATGGATCTTTTTCTCAGTAGTTCAAGCATAGCATGTGCTGCAAAACACAACTGATTCATTGGATTTTACTCCGGGATCGGCTGAGAGATTAACAAACAGCATATTATCACGTAGTTGGCAGCTATTCTGCCCATCAAACCCATGCTAGCTTCCAGCAGAGCAATCCTATCTGTCCTATTACCTCTCTTCATATTCCCCTGTAGCCTTGCAATTTATTGCCCCTCGTTTGCCTACAAAGTACCTTAATTATTTGCCATATACCTACACTAAGGGATGATTTAACGTTGTGAATTAACCTACTGCATCCATTTAGGATAAATTCATAAGTGATAGGAGCAGTATTAGGCCATTCGGCCCATCAAGTCATTCAATCATGGCTGATCTATCTCTCCCTCTCAACCCCATTCGCCTGCCTTCTCCCCATAACCCCTGACACCCGTACTAATCAAGAATCTATCTATCTCGGCCTTAAAAATATCCATTGACTTTACCTCCGCAGCCTTCTGTGGCAAAGAATTCCACAGGTTCACCACCTTCTGACTAAAGAAACTGCTCCTCATCTCCTTCCAGTAGGAACGTCCTTTAATGCTGATCCTCTGGTCCTAGACTCTCCCACTAGTGGAAACATCCTCTCCACATCCACTCTATCCAAGCCTTTCACTATTCGATGTGGTAGGAAATGAGGTAACCAGAGGAAAGTCACACACTAACAAGGAAAATGTGCAAACTTCACACAGACTCAAGGTGAAGGAGGTGAAAGGAGATGAGGAGGAACTTCTTTAATCAGAGGGTAGTTACTCTGTGGAACTCATTGCCGCAGAGGGCTGTGGAGGCCAAGTCAGTGGATATTTTCAAAGCAGAGACAGACAAATTCTTGATTAGAACGGGTGTCAAGGGTTATGGGGAGAAGGCAGGAAAATGGGATAAGGAGGCAGAGATCAGCCATGATTGAATGGCGGAGTAGACTCGATGGGCTGAATGGCCTAATTCTACTCCTATAACCTGTGAACTTGTCAAGGAGGTAAATTCCAGAGCTTTGGTAGCAGAAAAGATATGCAGGAATACAGGGATCTCATAAGATTTTAGTCTAGAGTTAATAGAGTTAAGGGAGTTGAAAACAAGGGTCCCAACCCAGAATAGATAGACACAAAAAGCTGGAGTAACTCAGCGGGACAGGCAGCATCTCTGGAGAGAAGGAATGGGTGACGTTTCAGGTCGAGTGTGTGTGTGTTTGTGTGAGTGTGCGCGCGCGCGTGTGTGTGTGTGTGTGTGTGTGAGAGAGAGTGTGTGAGAGAGAGTGTGTGTGTGTGTGTATGTATATGTGTGTGTGTGTGTGTGTGTGTGTGTGTGTGTGTGTGTGTGTGTGTGTGTTTCTATGTGTGTATGTTTGAGTATGTGTGTGAGAGTGTGTATGAGAGTGTGTGTGTGTGTGTGTGTTGTTATTTCTCTCCACTCTTCATTACAATGCCTCCATCAGTGCTACATCCTGTTTTTCATTCATGAATTCTTGGCAAATGTGGCCATCAGCTGTGAATGCCCCAGGCTTGTTATTGTTTAGGTTAGTGCCGCATATGGAACCAAGGCTCTACAAGGTGCTAACTGTGTTACAAGGTTCATTATGCATCTCCAGCAAAGTTTCATGGGGATTTTCACCGCACAATACAATACAATACAATACAATACAATACATTCTGTTTTCGTGCTGTATCTCAAAACTAAACTACACTAAAGATGCTGAGGTATTTTGTGTCTATCTTCAGTGTAAACCAGCATCTGCAGCTCCTCCCCACTACAAAATACTATTGCCCCAATTAAGATAGACGTGAATGATTTTGCTATAATCTATATAGCTTTACCTCGGAATGTTTTTTTTAATCCTGATAGTCCACTGGAAGTGTCCTGTGAACAGATAAGCCATGAAGCAGTTCTTACCCTGGGCATTAGCTTTACAGTTCCAAATGACCAGTTCCCGGATTAACAAGGGGATTACCAAGCAGAGTTTGTTCTCCTGAATGAAATCCAATGCCTTCCCTGCTGTATGTATACATCTGATTCGATTGGGACAGGAACAAGTCACCATTGTGCCACGATTAGTGTGATGTTTGGTGGACTGTGTGCGGTGGGAGGACCCGTTTCTCCTGCCGTGCAGCAGGTGGCGCTGCACAGGACAAAGGGAGATGTTTTGTGTATAGTTTATCCTCTCTGTAGACAGTGTGTGTTCAGCCATTTTGACGTCTTGCTGCCAACATTGAGTAAAGCATTAAAGACGTCAGTTGTAAATTGAAGACTCTCAGGTTTTGTATAGACCTTGAAAACGAACACGAAAATTAGGTTGCCAATATTGTGAAACCTCCCTATTTGACTGAATGTCAAGAAATAAGTCGGCATCCATGTAGCAAGATTCATGAAGAGAGTCAATGTTTCTGAGCAATGGGGATGGGAAGTGGAAAACATTGCTTTAGTTTTAGTTCAGAGATACAGCACGGAAACAGGCCCTTCGGCCCACCGAGTCCACACTGACCAGTGATCCCCATACATTAACACTATCCTACCCACACTAGGGACAATTTACAATTATACCGAGCCAATTAACCTACAAACCTGTACGTCCTTGGAGTGTGGGAGGAAACCGAAGATTTCGGAGGAAACCGAAGATCTCGGAGAAAACCCACGCAGGTCACGGGGAGAATGTACAAATTCCGTACAGACTCCACAAGATAGATAATGGGATAAAAGTGGTATAAGAAACTTAGTCCAGATTGAGCAAATTCTTCCTTTCATCATCTGAACATTGCATCAAATACAAGACCATTTGTTTCCCTTAAAAGCAAGCAACATAAATATTTGTTTTCTGACTAATGCACTTGGATAACCTGAAAGGGTGACTTGTTATGATTCCCAAGTACCTCTCCAATATGCTATTGCAGCATTTCTCTCTAACCACAAAATAACTAGCACTCAACAAATGCTATTTTGCGAGAGTGTGTTGGTAAATGAAAAGCCTCATCTGCCTGTATTTGAGAGTAACAATCGATTCCTGGCAATGCATTCAACTTGGACCTGCATGTTGCTGGCAATTAAGGGAATGCTGCATTGCTAACTCCAGTAAATAGCTGAGTGAAACAGACCATGTCGTGGCACTGCATGTACAGAGGGATCTTGGGATCCAAGTCCAAAGCTCCCTGAAAGTATCAACATAAATAGATAGAGTGGTAAAGAAGGCTTATGGTATTTTTGCTTTCATATGGACTGGACAAGCTAGATGCAGGAAAAAAAATTCCCAATGTTGGGCGAGTCCAGAACCAGGGGCCACACACAGTCTTAGAATAAAGAGGAGGCCATTTAAGACTGAGGTGGGAAAAAACGTTTTCACCCAGAGAGTTGTGAATTTGTGGAATTCCCTGCCACAGAGGGCAGTGGAGGCCAAATTACTGGATGGACTTAAGACAGAGTTAGATAGAGCTCTAGGGGCTAGTGGAGTCAAGGGATATGGGGAGAAGGCAGGCACAGGTTATTGATTGGGGACGATCAGTTATGATCACAATGAATGGCGGTGCTGGCTCGAAGGGCCAAACGACCTCCTCCTGCACCTATTTTCAATGTTTCTATGTTTCTATATGTCAGGGCATTGAGTATAAGAGAAGGAATGGGTGATGTTTTGAGTCAAGACCCTTCTTCAGACCTGAAGACCAGACTTCTTCAGGCCTGAAGAAAGGGTCACCCATTATTCCTTATTTCCAGAGATGCTGCCTGTCCCGCTGAGTTACTCCAGCATTTTGTGCCTTTCTTCGGTTTAAACCATGCATCTGCAGTTCCTTCCTACACATGTAAGAGTCAGGAAGTCATGATGCAGCTTTATAGGATTTGTCTTAGGCTGCATTTGGAGTATTATTTGCTGTTCAGGTCGCCCAATTGTTCGGGAGGGTGAGGATGCTTTGGAAATGCTGCAGAGGAGATTTACCAGAATGATGCCTGGATTAAGAGGTATTACCAACAGGAGAAGGTTGGACAGATTTGGATTATTTTCCCTGGAACACAAGATGTCACGGGGAGACTGATAGAAGGTTGAGTTTAGTTTAGAGATGCAGCATGGACCAGCGATCACCCAAACACTCCTTCTCTCCTTTACACGATGGACAATTTACTCGAGCCAATTGACCTATAAACCTGCATGCCTTTGAAATGTGAGAGGAAACTGAAGCACTTGGAGAAAACCCATGTGGTCACAGAGAACGTACATTATTATACAGATATTATTATTATTATTATTATTATTATTATAGCACCCGTGGTTAGGATCAAACCCAGGTCTGTGCCACTGTAATGGCATCAAGTTGGGAAAGGGGAAGTACAACGGGATCTGGGGGTCCTTGTACCTCAGTCTATGAAAGTAAGCATGCAGGTACAGCAGGCAGTGAAGAAAGCGAATGGCATGTTGGACTTTATAACAAGAGGAATCGAATATAGGAGCAAAGAGGTCCTTCTGCAGTTGTACAGAGCCCTAGTGAGACCACACCTGGAGTATTGTGTGCTGTTTTGGTCCCCTAATTTGAGGAAGGACATTCTTGCTATTGAGGGAGTGCAGCGTAAGTTTACAAGGTTGATACCCGGGATGGTGGGACTGTCATATGCTGAGAGAATGGAGCAACTGGGCTTGTACACTCTGGAGTTTAGAAGGATGAGAGGGTATCTCATTGAAACATATAAGATTGTTAAGGGTTTGGACACGTACATACTGTGAAGGAGAAATGCACTACATAGAAATGACAGCCATTCAGGCAACAGCTTGGTGCTTATGTATTCAAGTGCCTATTCTGAAGAAGGGTCTCGACCCAAAACGTCACCCATTCCTTCTCCCTACAGATGCTGCCTGTCCTGCTGAGTTATTCCAGCTTTTTGTGTCTATCTCTAAATTCTATCTTTCCCTTTCAGCCTACTCTTTCCCCAGAACAGACTTACAGGGAAAATAGAATAACCCTGGGCACAGACATCAGTACACTCTGGATTTTAATTGGAATTATTTCATTGTTGAGAGAGATAATGTGATGATGCGGATTTTCAAAATGATGAAACCGTCAACTGATATGACAACGTTTTTAACTATATATACGGTGTTTGCATTATGATGCAGCCGGATATTAGGGCCATAGATGTTCCATAGATGTGAGAATGAGGTGAGACCTAAATGCTGGAGTAACTCAGCAGGTCAGGCAGCATCTCTGGAGAACATGGATAGGCGGCATTTAAGATCGGGACCTTTCTTCAACTGATTGTGATGTGGGAGTGGGGGGGAGAAACTGGAAGAGAGGAGAGGCAGAACAGAAGACATATGATGAGCGTTTGCCGGCACTGTTGCCTGTGCTCGCTGGAGTTTAGAAGGATGAGGTGGGACCTCATTGAAACTTACAGAATAGTAAAAGGCTTGGATAGAGTGGATGTAGAGAGGATGTTTCCACTAGTGGGAAAGTCTGGGACTAGAGGTCATAGCCTCAGAATGAAAGGATGTACATTTAGAAAGGAGATAAGGAGGAATTTCTTTAGTCAGAGGGTGGTGAATCTGTGGAATTCATTGTCACAGAAGACTGTGGAGGCCAAGTCAATGGACATTTTTAAGGTGGAGATTGATAGATTCTTGATTAATACAGGTGTTAGGGGTTATGGGGAGAAGGCAGGAGAATAGGGTTGAAGCAAGGATAGATCAGCCATGGCGGAGTAGAATTGATGGACCGAATGGCCTAATTCTACTCCAATAACTGAACTTATGAAAGCCTGGCAGGTAATTGGGGATATAGATGACGGGGGGGGGTGTGGGGGGGGGGGGGGGGGGGGGGGGGGGGGGGGGGGGGGGGGGGGGGTTGATCGGCAGATGGTTGGTCAAAGGCCAGAGATGAAAAGCAGAAGGGGTGAGTCACAAGGATTGAAGAGTTGTGAATTGTGAAGCTAGAGGAAGGAATGTAGGGGGAGGGGGTAAATTGATATGTCCAGGGTGGGACACGGGGAAGAGGGGGTTGGGGGATCAGTTGAAGTTGTATCGGAGAGCAGAATGTGTTTGTATCTTGAATGCCTTTGCCACTAAGAATTTAATTTGCTCATTTTTCACAACATTTTGTGAGTCACGTGTATTTTGACAAATCCTTGTTGCACCTGACTTTGCCTTAAATACTTTCCAACAGAAGCATCTTGGACAACCAGTTTGGTTTAGTTCAGTTTATTGTCACGTGCAACGAGGTACAGCTTTTGTTGCATGCTATCCAGTCAGTGGAAAAACAATACATGATCACAATTGTGCCGTTTACAGTGTACAGATACATGATAAGGGAATAACGTTTATTGCAATGAAAAGCCAGCAAAGTCCTCTCAAGGATAGTCCGAGGGTCACCAAAGAGATAGATAGTGGTTCAGCAGGATATCTCCATCTTACCCACAGTCAGACTCAATATAGAATAAGGTGGTGGGGTCAGTGACACAGTGATTGTTACTGAACCAGTAGACACAGTTCTTGAAATTTGACCAAGAACCATGCGTTTTAATCCAACAGTGGTGGCTGGGGAATTTAAATTCCACAGATTGAATAAATCTGGATTAAAAAAAAAAAATCCAGGCTCAGTAATAGTGACCATAAAATCGCAGGATTTTCTTGTAAAAGCATTTGGTTCATTCCAAACCAGGGCATCGGAGATGTCCTCATTCTTCAGGGAATGGAGGTTCCCCTCTTCTACTATAGATGAGGTTCTCACAAGGGTCTCTTCTATACCCCGTAACTCTGCTCCCACTCCCCATCCCCCCTTGTCCTCTCCTTCCTCCCTACCAGCCGTCGTATACAACAAATAATCCTCCAACATGTTCGCCAGCTCCAACGGGACCCCACCACTGGCCACATCTTCCCATCTCCTCCCCTTTCGGCTTTCCGCAGAGACCGCTCCCTCCGTAACTTTCTGGTCAATTCGTTCCTTCCCACCCAAACCACCCCCTCCCCTGGTACTTTCCCTTGCAACCGCAGGAAATGCTACACTTGTCGCTTTACCTCCCCCCTCGACTCCATCCAAGGACCCAAGCAGTCATTCCAGGTGCGGCAGAGGTTCACCTGCACCTCCTCTAACCTCATCTATTGCATCCGCTGCTCTAGATGTCAGCTGCTCTACATCGGTGAGACCAAGCGTAGACTTGGCGATCGCTTCGCCCAACACCTCCACTCGGTCCGCATTAACCAACCTGACCTCCCAGTGGCTCAGCACTTCAACTCCCCCTCCCATTCCAAATCTGACCTTTCTGTCCTGGGCCTCCTCCATGGCCAGAGTGAGTCCCACTGCAAATTGGAGGAGCAGCGCCTCATATTTCGCTTGGGTAGTTTACACCCCAGTGGTATGAACATTGACCTCCAATTTCAGGTAGTCCTTGCTTTCTCCCTCCTTCCCCTCCCCTTCCCAGCTCTCCCACAGCCCACTGTCTCTGCCTCTTCCTTTCTTCTTCCCCCCACCCCCACCACCCCACATCAGTCTCTCGACCCGAAACATCACCCATTCCTTCGCTCCATAGATGCTGCCTCACCTGCTGAGTTTCTCCAGCATTTATATCTACGATTTTTCCAGCACCTGCAGTTCCCTCTTAAAAAATGGTTTATTTGATGTTGACTGGAGGGGTGGAGAGATGGTAACGTTTCCTGTTCTGGTCAATATAACGTTCCAGACCCATCAATGTGTTTCCTGGCTCCTGAGTTCAAAAGCAATTAGAGGTAGATGGTAAATGTAGTTTATTACCAGTCATGGCCACATCCCATGAACAAAATAACAAATCAAATAGCTCCTATTTGTCCTCAGAACCCATCGGAGTTTCATCCAGGTGGGTACTAACACTTTTACATCATGAGTAAGCAGATAACTTTATTTCCTTATGGTCTACAGGCCACTTTATTATTGAAATAGACAAGGAAGTTGAATTCCTTATTGTAATTGTAATTGATGTTATTAGCCGAGTAAATCACACGAGGAATTTAATTTGCCAGCCATACCAAAAAAGCAGCAAAACACGCCACCACATAAAACAACGGCTCCTCCACATTCCTCACTGTGAAGGAAGAAAATAAAGTCTTATCTTCTTCCCTCCTTTAACGCCTGGTGTTGGGGGAGTGGAACCATCCGCAGTCAGGGTGATTGAATCTCCCGCAGCTGGCGATGGAAGTTCCCGCGTCGGGGCGCTCGAAGCTCCCGTGATCGGGGCGGTCGAAGCGCCGGTGGGCCTGACGCTCCTGAAGCCGGTGCCTAGACCGGTCACGAGCTCCACCATGTTAAAGTCCGCAGGCTGCTGCAGTTAGAGCTCCGAGGTCGATCCCCGACAGGGACAGCTAGCTACACGATGTTAGGTCCGCAGGCTCCCGCAGTTGGAACTCCTGAAGTTGATTTCCAGGAAGAGGCCACCAGCTCCTCGATGTTAGGCCGCAGTGCAGACGGAGATACACTATGGGAAACAAAACGCACCTCCGTCGAAGAAAGAGATTGCCCCCCCCCCCTCCCCCTCACATAATATAAAGCTAAAGAACACTAAAACAACATTTAACTACAGAATAAAAAACAACAAAGGAAGAAAGGAACGAGACAGACTGTTGGCTAGGCAGCCATTTTACGGGCCCACCCAGTTATCAGAATTCCCTGGTTACACAAAAAAGCTGGAGAAACTCAGCGGGTGCAGCAGCATCTATGGAGCGAAGGAAATAGGCAACGTTTCGGGCCGAAACCCTTCTTCAGACTTCCCTAACTACTCACAGAGAGAAAAGAGACTGCAGGTGCTGGAATCTTGAACAAGAAACAGCGGGGCAGGCAGCATCTGTGGAGGAAAAAGAACAAATTATATTTTGAAACACTCTTATTTGTTGCTCAAGATTCCAGTATCTATAGCTCCAATGTCTTCATTTTAATGCTCTACTGAAAAAAAACTCTCAAAGTATGCACACTTTTAATAAGACACAAAATGCTGGAGTAACGTTTTGGGGTCGAGACCCTTCTTCTGTCTGAACTCAACTCAACTCAGAGTTGGAGTCTCAACTGAAAATGACCCCCTTTCTTTCTATCCAGAGACGGTGCATGCCCCGCTGAGTTACTCCAGCATTTTGGCTCTATCCGGCGTAAACCAGCATCCCACACACCTTGAATAAGTTCTCCTCATCTCTGCAAGATCACCTGTCTGCTCACCCTCTGTGATTCCCACAGCTCTCCTGCTCGTTCACAGCGATCCCTCCCACACTCACTACCACACCATGCGCGCATCACGTGACACGTGAATGATGTCGCGTAAATTACGCGCAAATGACGCCCAAGTGGGACAGGCCCTTTAACTACCAAAGTACAAATGCTTTTCCCATTGGCAGTGCAATTCATCTTTCATTGGCCTGAAGCCACCATCACAGTTCAGCTGTTTGAACGTAATATGGCAAGCCGCAGCAAGCCCATGGTTAGATTTGTTCATAATAAGGTCATAAGTGATAGGAGCACAATTAGGCCATTCGCCCCATCAAGTCTCCTCCACCATTCAATCATGGCTGATCTATCTCTCCCTCCTAACCCCATTCTCCTGCCTTCTCCCCAGAATCCCTGGCACCCGTACTAATCAAGAATCTATCTATATCTGCTTTAAACATATCCACTGACTTGGCCTCCACAGCCTCCTATGGCAAAGAATTCCACAGATTCACCACCCTCTGATTAAATAAATTCCCCCTCATCTCCTTCCTAAAAGAACGTCCTTTAATTCTGAGGCTGTGACCTCTGGTCCTAGACTCTCCCACTAATGGAAACATCCTGTCCACATCCACTCTATCCAGGTCTATCACCATTTGGTACATTACAATGAGGTCCCCCGCTCCCCCCCCTCGTCCTTCTAAACTCCAGTGAGTACTGGCCCAGTGCCAACAAACGCTCTTCATATGACAGTTAGCCCACTCTGGTCCTTTGGGCTGGAAGGTGCCAATTTCCCCTTTGCTCCTTCTGCTCTGAGACCACAGGTGCATCAAATCTGAAATAAAAGCAGGAAATGGCTGTTGATGACCTTCCATCAAAACTGGCTTGACTAACTGAAAGGTTACACTCTTCACATATGGCGTGTTGCTTTGTTGATTTTTTGACTCTCTTAATCAAATCATTTCACACAGGCGGCTGTTCTGTGCATCTTGATTGTGCCAGATCTTTAACAGAGCAATGAAATGAGTTCTGCTTAGTTTATTAGTTTAGTTTAGAGATACAGCGTGGAAACAGGCCCTTCAGCCCACTGAGTCCGCACCAACCAGCGACCCCCGCATATTAACACTGCCCTGCACACACGAGGGACAAATTTACATTGACACCAAGCCAATAAACCTACAAACCTGTACGTCTTATTGCCATAGAGGGAGTGCAGAGAAGGTTCACCAGACTGATTCCTGGAATGTCAGACTGTCTTATGAAGAAAGACTGTATAGACTTGGTTTATACTCTCTAGAATTTAGGAGATTGCGAGGGGATCTTATAGAAACTTACAAAATTCTTAAGGGGTTGGACAGGCTAGATGCAGGAAGATTGCTCCCGATGTTGGGGAAGTCCAGGACAAGGGGTCACAGTTTAAGGATAAGGGGGAAATCCTTTAAAACCGAGATGAGAAGAACTTTTTTCACACAGAGTGGTGAATCTCTGGAACTCTCTGCCACAGAGGGTAGGCGAGGCCAGTTCATTGGCTATATTTAAGAGGGAGTTAGATGTGGCCCTTGTGGCTAAGGGGATCAGAGGGTATGGAGAGAAGGCAGGTACGGGATACTGAGTTGGATGATCAGCCATGATCATATTGAATGGCGGTGCAGGCTCGAAGGGCCGAATGGCCTACTCCTGCACCTAATTTCTATGTTTCTATGTCTTTGGAGTGTGGGAGGAAACCAAAGATCTCGGAGAAAACCAATGCAGGTCACGGGGAGAACGTAAAACTCCGTACAGACAGCACCCGTGGTCGGGATTGAACCCGGGTCTCTGGCGCTGTAAATCTACCGCTGCGCCACTGTGCGGCCCTTCGCACTCCTACCTCATGTCACTGCAAGTATCCTTTCAAGTGGATGTTGAATATGCTTCATTCATCCATTAAAGGGGCTGTCCCACTGCGGCGACCTAATTGGCGAGTTTAGAATAGTTTTCCCTCACAGCATGGTCGACACGAGGTTGTAGGAGGTCTTCGTAACTCTCCTTCATGCTCGAGAGTAGTCCCCGTGTACTCGAGGCCTCAGCTAGGTCGCGGCGTATTTTTAACATGCTGAAAAATGCCCACGAGTAAAAAACGGTCGTCATGGAAAAAATCCGTTTTTTTACTCGTAGGTTTAGTCGAATTAGGTCGTAGGAGGTCGGCATGTTAGTCCTTGGTAATCGAAGGTAGTCGAAGGTAATCGTAATTAGTCTTGATCATAGTCGAAGGGAGGTCGAAGGAGATCGAAGGAGGTCGTCTTCACTCTCCACTATTCGGTGTCCAATTTTCCTGCAGCTAGTTGAAGCTAGTCTTCTACATAGTTGAAGGAGGTCTTCAACATATTCGTAGGAGGTTCGCTACATAGTCGAGGAAGGTCGTAGGAGGTGTTCTACTTCGACGATACAACACGACCATGACACTATTTCATACTCTCCTAAACTCGCAAATTAGGTCCCCATGGTGGGGCAGCCCCTTAAGACAATACATTATAGATCATCGTAACACAGGATGTCAAAACAAGATGCTGCTCATCTTTGTGTTTTCACCCAACTCCTCCTCCAACTCCTGGTAATTTTACCAATTACCTTAAATCTATGGCCTCCAGTCACCAACCCTCCTGTCAGTGGAGACAGTTTCTCCCTGTCTATTTGTACTTTTCAGCTGATTACCGCAGGCTGAGAGCGCGGGAGTTACAGCAGTAATGATCCCACCGGTTTTCCCCTCTCCCCAGCAAGTATATGGGAAGAGGAAGTGTGGGATAGTGTTAATCAAAGATCCTATAGCGAGCAAGACAGTCCACTCAACGAAAAAGACATAGTACGGTCATGGGCAGATTCATGGGTAATTTTCGGCCCCATTTCCGTAACCGGCTTCCGTCTCCGCAGCAAAGATCCCAAAGATACTAGTGTGGAAACGGGAGCCGGTTACGGAAACATCCTCGTAAAAATAAAAAATCTTTGGTAAAAATCTTCTCCTCATTTTCAGAATTATAATTTATTAACCCAAACTGTTCCCCCGCAACGTTGATTACACTGCGAGTCGGGCCGGGTCAGGTTACTGAAATGGATGAAAAAAAGGCCCACGTTCCACTCCGTTACGTACTACACGTCAGCCCATTGCATTTAGCAGGAGTGGTCTATCTTGCTCCGCTATAGGATCGTTGGTGCTAACGTGCGGGGATCGCTGGTCGGTGTAGACTCGGTGGGCTGAAGGGCCTGTTTCCGCGCTGTAAGAGTCATAAAAGATGGAAGCCATGGCTGAAAGGCAGCTTTTTGCAACCAAGTTGTTCTGGCTTCATCGCAGCTTGGTGCGTAGATGTTTCAGATTTCAGTGTGGCTGCAAATTCACCTGAGCTTTCCTGTATATTTGATCCAGACTTAAGTGACCAGATGCTTGAGGTCGTGGGCCTTGAAGGTGCCATGGAGATGGGACAGATTTACACCGGATTGAAGAGCGCTGGCAAACGTCTGGCCCAGTGCACATGCGTTACCATCAGGTAGGTACTGCTCATTACATTAAACCCATCACTTGAGCTGATACCATTGCAGCTGTAACATAACTCAGCGCAAACTTGTAAACAAAGCACCTGGAGTAATGGGGTGAAGATCGGGGAGGGAGGTCAGGGAACGGGGGTTCCCCTCTACCATCATAGATGAGGCCCCCACATGGGTCTCCTCGATATCCCGCAGCTCCGCTCTTGCTCCCCCTCCCCCCGGTCACAACAGGGACAGAGTCCCCCTTGTCCTCTCCTTCCACCCCATCAGCCGTCGCACACAGCACATAATCCTCCAACATTTTCGCCACCTCTAACAGGATCCCATCACTAGCCGCATCTTCCCATCTCCATCCCTTTCCCCTTTCCGCAGAGACTGTTCCCTCCACAACATCCTGGTCAACTCATCCCTTCCCACCCAAACCACCCCCTCCCCAGGTGCTTTCCCCTGCAACCGCAGGAGATGCAACACCTGACCTAACCTCCCCAATCGACTCTGTCCAGGGACCCCGACAGTCTTTCCAGGTGAGGCAGAGGTTTACTTGCACCTCCTCCAACCTCATCGACTGTATCCGCTGTTCCAGGTGTGGGCTCCTATATATCGACCAGACCAAGCACAGGCTTGGCGATCATTTCGCTGGACACCTCCGCTCAGTCCGCCCAAAACATGGGAAATGCACAAGCAATCTAGTTCCTGGCCAGAAACCTACCTATGTTCCTCCCCATACACATCCCTGACCTCTGGGACTCCCAGCTCAAACTGTGACCTAACGGCTGAGACAGACACCATGCCCTTGGGATTTCTGAACAATCAGATGCTGCAGTATCAGTTTTGTTGTATATTCACTGATCTTTTAGTATTGCTGCATTAAAATCCCGGATGTACCATCATTAAGTGGCCTACAGTGGCCCAGGCAGGAAGGGGTGAGGAGGGGGGGGGGGGGGGGGGGGGTAATTAAGGAACAGCGATAAAAGTCACCGTTACCAACAATACCTGGAGAATTAAAAAATACTTTCCTGTTTTCCCGTGCTATTATTGTGGTTGTCTCATCCTTAAAAAATGCACCTACCTCAAAAAAAATAATCTGAGCACAAAAGTAACTGTGTGTAATTATTTGCAGAACAACTAAACTGCTGCCAATGCAGATTGATGGGGAACCTTGGATGCAGCCACCTTGCTCTGTAAGTGTGAATTCTGCATATTTCTGTAGTTGTGCTAAAATATGATGCACTTACTTCATAATGCCAACAGTCCCTTTGCCTTAATATTTATTTAATAATACCTGCAAATAAATAAATAACAAGACTAAACCCAAGGAATAAACTACATGTCAGGAAGACTTATCTATATATTCCTAGAATTGTCGACTGTGGACACAGACCTCGACCCTAACCCAGAACTCTGGGATTAGACGTGATGAAGGTTGACTTTTTTGTGTAAGTTGGAGGGAGTGCTGCAGCCCAAAGCACCTTCCAAACAGGAGAGGTTTCTACCAAGTGTGTAGGAAGGAACTGCAGATGCTGCTTTACACCGAAGATAGACACACTGGAGTAACTCAGCGGGTCAGGTAGCATCTCTGGATAGAAGGCTCTCCAGAGATGCTGCCTGTGCTGCTGATTTACTCCAGCATGGTGTGTCTATCTTCGAGGTTATACCAGGGTTGGTCCAATTTCTAAAGATTATTCGGAGAAATGCAAGACGTGCTTCTGTTGACCTGATCAACTCTTCCTCCTCAAATAAAACTATGAAGTGAAGATTAACATTAGCAAGAAAGCCAAATGATAGGATCATGCTGTGGAAGCGAACTATAGGCTCAGAATGCGTGATAACATTGGTTATGATTAACAATTGTGAAGCCCTCAGAGTAATTTTGGTGAATTTCATCGCAACGCTGCACTAACATCTGGATAAGGCCCTAAGCTCATAAGTGATAGGAGCAGAATTAGACCATTTGGCCCATCAAGTCTACTCCGCCATTCAATCATGGCTGATCTATCTCTCCCTCCTAACCCCATTCTCCTGCCTTCTCCCCATAACTGACACCCGTACTAATCAAGAATCTATCTATCTCTGCCTTAAAAATATCCATTGACAACCTGTGGCAAAGAATTCCACAGATTCACCACTCTCTGGTGTATCTGTCCTCCTAATTTCCTTCTGGTTTAGATATAGTCCATGGTAGGGCTGATGGCTGCTGTAAAATTAGATTTGTGCCCTTGGGATATGAAAGAGAAAATTCATGAGTGTATCCATTATTATTAATAATCCCAGTTTGGATCCGGTGTTAGGTTCGGGTTAGTTATTACACCCGCGTTCCCTGTGTCCCTATAAATGGATGTAGTGGGCCATAAATGAGCTTGGTTAATACCACATGACAGAGAGCAATATATGAATGAATGGATGAATAAGTTTATTGGCCAAGTATTCACATACAAGGAATTTGCTTTGGTGCTCCGCCCGCAAGTGACAACATGACATACAGTGACAGTTAAGAATGATACATAAAACATTAAATATTAATAATTAAACATTATTGATGAAACATGTGAATTAAATAAAATACCAGAGCAAAAGGAGGCTACAGATTTTTGATTATTGAATAGAGCTACTACTGGTGGGAAAAAAAACTGTTTTTTTATCTCTGGCTGTGGCAGCTTTGACAGTCCGGAGTTGCCTTCCAGAGGGAAGTGATTCAAAGAGTTTGTGGCCAGGGTGAGAGGGGCCAGAGATGATCTTACCCGCTTGCTTCCTGGCCCTTGCCGTGTACAGTTCATCCATAGAGTAACCATGTTACTCTCATTCCACATTTAGCCTACAAAGCTTTCTTCAGTTAATATCATCCAACTTCAGCAGGGAACACTGAGTGAGTAGTTCCATCTGCTTTACACCCCCTAGCAGGATTGAAATTCATTACCTACCCTCACTGGAAAAATGAGTTACTGCGGTAGAAGATTTGAAAATATTTACTGGCAGAGTAGAATTTAGGAATCAAAAAGCTCCTTTTCATCCAAGTTGATTCTTTTCTTTGTATCTACCAAAATAATTGTCTCAGAACATTTAACTTATTTCTCTGCAAAAAAAAAAAAAGCATGATTCTATATTTAATCCTTCCTCTTGGATTTCTCTCAACTCTCAGCAACCTGGTTCCAGCCTTCTGCCAATTCTGGCCTAGATCTGACCACTAGGACATGTGCACGAGCAGTCCTGGAGTGTCGAGAAGCAGGCTGCCATCTGTTCAATGCTTCACCTTGGTGGGCTGCCCAAGGTCGGGAATCACCATGAACACATTAACACAAACAACACCACTTTACGGTGTCCGGCTCTGCCAATGCGGAGTTTCAGGCAACAGTAGCTGAGAATCTGGAAACCAGGTGGCAAGTTCGGGGACTTGATTACTACCGAATCGGTAGTAAGGAAGGCAAACACAATGCTAGCGTTTATTTCAAGAGGACTAGAATACAAAAACAGGGATGTGATCCTGAGACTCTATAAGGTGCTGGTCTGGCCACATTTGGAGTATTGTGAGCAATTTTGGGCACCATATCTGAGGACGGATGTGCTGGTTCTGGAGAGGGTCCAGAGGAGGTTTACAAGAATGATCCCAGGAATGAGTGGGTTAACATATGATGAGCGTGTGTCAGCACTGGACCTGTGCTTGATGGAGTTTAGAAGGATGAAGGAGCATTGAAACTTACCGAATAGTGAAAGGCTTGGATAGAGTGGATGTGGAGAGGATGCTTCCACTAGTGGGAAAGTCTAGGACCAGAGGCAATAACCAGAGGTAGAAAGAAGATGAGAAATTCCTTTAGTCAGAGGGTGGTGAATCTGTGGAATTCTTTGCCACAGAAGGCTGAGGAGGCCAAGTCAGTGGATATTTTTTTAAGGCAGAGATAAATAGATTAGTACGGGTGTCAGTTATGGGGAGAAGGCAGGAGAATGGGGTTAGGAGGGAGAGATAGATCAGCCATGATTGAATGGTGGAGTAGACTTGATGAGCAGAATGAACTAATTCTGCACTTAGCACATGGCCTTATGAAGTTAGCAGTGCCTAGTTCACAAACACACAATGTAAACTTGCTTCAAGTGTGCATTGGACCACTGTCAAACTCACTGACCCTGCACCAAGAATTCTCACTGTACATTGTTGGATCAAAAAGGAAGCTTGCTAAATTCACCCCAGAAGCATTTAACTGTTCCTCCTTTTATTAACCACAATGGAAAATGCAAAACATTTTTTTAATATATTTGTATTTTAATTGAGGAATTATCAACATAAATTGAAAAACCCAATGGAAAGTTTCCTTTAGTTACAATGGAATTGGTGACATCTGCTCAGTATAAATGCTGCTTTTGCTTATGGATTTAATCATTTACATTTGTTGTCCATTAAATACTTAGGATTGATACTTAATAAATCATAACCACAGAATATTAAAATCATCTTTTCAGGTTATTCAGATTTTGGAGATGAGAGTAATGTAATGGCAGGAGTTGGTGTTAGGGTACTCCGCTGCAGAATGTGGGATTCAATATTTAGCACCAAGGTCAGGCAGAATTTCTTACTTGGAGGTTTCTGTGAAATTTTCAATTCTCTACAAATCTGTGGATTCTCAGTTGTTGAATGTATACCAGGTTGGGAATTTTTGAGATTTAAAAATAAACCAGAGATACAGGGATTGAGGAGGGAGTTAGATTTAGCTCTTAGGTCTAACGGAATCAAGGGGTATTGATTTTGGATGATCATATTGAATGGCGGTGCTGGTTCGAAGGGCTGAATGGCCTACTCCTGCACCTATTTTCTATGTTTCTGTGAACAGGAGCTGATGCTGTTATTCAACCATAACCTTGTTCAGTAGAATGGTAACCAGAGTGAGCCACTTGGCTCTGCTTTATTTTGTTTGTGTTTTTGCAGCAAGAGGATTAGTGGCAGGAGGATAGTGGGATCTGCGGATATTGTGAACACCAACACTATGAGCGGGAAGCACAAATTTGGGGTTATCTGATTCAACTCTTGACAACCTTTGGGGTTCCTAGTCTCAGTGCGAATTTGTGAAAAGTCAGGATATAGGAACATAGAAACATAGAAAATAGGTGCAGGAGTAGGCCATTCGGCCCTTAGAGCTTGCACCGCCATTCAATATGATCATGGCTGATCATCCAACTCAGTATCCTGTACCTGCCTTCTCTCCATACCCCCTGATCCCTTTAGCCACAAGGGCCGCATCTAACTCCCTCTTAAATATAGCCAATGAACTGGCCTCAACTACCTTCTGTGGCAGAGAATTCCACAGATTCACCACTCTCTGTGTGAAAAATGTGTTCCTCATCTCGGTCCGAAAAGATTTTCCCCTTATCCTTAAACTGTGACCTCGTGTTCTGGACTTCCCCAATATAGGGAACAACCTTCCTGCATCTAGCCTGTGCAACCTCTTAAGAATTTTGTAAGTTTCAATAAGATCCCCCCTCAATCTTCTAAATTCTAGCGAGTACAAGCCGAGTCTATCCAGTCTTTCTTCATATGAAAGTCCTGCCATCCCAGGAATCAGTCTGGTGAACCTTCTCTGTACTCCCTCTATGGCAAGAATGTATTTTCTCAGATTAGGAGACCTAAACTGTACGCAATACTCCAAGTGTGGTCTCACCAAGGCCCTGTACAACTGCAGTAGAACCTCCCTGTTCCTATACTCAAATACAGCATTAATTAACAATGAGCCAGTTTAACACTTGGCTGTGATATTTTATTTTCCAGATTAAAATCACTCACAGAAACCAGGTCCCCATGCTGCTGGGACCCCCTTCAAAGGCCAACTTATTTTTCTGGAAAAGGAGAAATCGCAGCAGAGATTAAACATGCAAGGAAATGTTTACAGCTGAAGATTATAATGTTACACGAAAGCCCCCTGGACTAAGGAATCTGTTTCTTTTTACTTTGAATATTTTAATTTTATTCAACATTTGTATCGCCGAATCATTGGATTTAAACAGTGTACACGTGACCTGGATTTGAAACAAAACCCTTTGTACAATTTAAAATGGATGTATGAAGTGAAATCATAAACTCTCCAAGAATGAGTGGACTCGGTAAATACTTTGGTGTTTTCAGATTCCATGTGAAAATCTTTGTCCAGTGTCTTAGGAACAATCATGCAATCCGGAGTCATCACTGCTACAGCAAACATTCAACTTCAGCTGTCGTTGTCTGACCAATGCATATTGCCTGATAAATGTCCACTAGTTACATCATCATCTAAGAGCTGCAGGCAGTTCTGGTTCAGCAACAAGGAATGTGCATTCCGGGTTTATATACGTACAGGTGTTTTGAAATTGCAAGTTCCATGCTGGGCACTTTGAATGAAAAGACCATCGTTTCATGATAAAACATGATGTACGTAATGGTGAATCGTGTTTCCTGCTGTAATATCATTGCCATAGCTATATAACATCTACGGCAAAATATAATGAAGTGGCTGTGCCGATATTCCTAATATCAGCAAGGACTGAGAAACGTGTAGAGTAAATAGTTGTGTCAACATTCAGAGAAGCTGTGTGTGTGTGCATGTGTAAGAAAGAACTGCAGATGCTGGTTTAAATCGACGATAGACACAAAACGCTGGAGTAACTCAGTGGGTGAGGCAGCATCGCCGGAGAGAAGGAATGGGCGATGTTTCGGGTCGAGACGTCTCCCATTCCTTCTTTCCAGAGATGCTGCCACACCCGCTGAATTACTCCAGCATTTTGTGTCGACCTGTGTGTGTGCCTCATGTCCATGTGCAAGTGAAACCGATGCATCAGCTGTGGTCGTGTCTATGTGTAGCTTATCATTCTTGATGTAGTATATCAGTGGCAAAGGTAGGCTTGTGCGTTCTGTGTGTCAGTTAACAATCGCCAGCCTTAACAATGCCCTGAACATAAAAGGTGCAATAATTATTAAACAAAGGTAAATAGATCTTACATCGTAAAGGAAGCCAAATACACAGCACTTGTTTTTATATTCTGTGTTTGCTACATTGAAATAGACATGCCACTAAACACACTACTAGTATAGTGAGAAAGTTCATATCTATTTTGAATGTACTGTAAAGCTGTTAGAAAATACTTCTAGCCGTTTCGATGATTTAGGGTTTTTCATACCTGTATATTGTTGAGACTTTCAAATCGATGTAAAATAAAGTCTACCAATGTAATGTCCTCCCTTGTCAGTTGAATTGCTTTAGGCTGCCTGCATGGTATTGTGTAGATATGTTATGTACCATGTTTATATGTAACCCAAAATGGATATTGTCTTAGAACAAATAAAAAGAAAAGCAGCTTTCTCGTGTTGAAAGTCATTATTATATTCAGTCTGAAGAAGGGTTTCGACACGAAACGTCACCCATTCCTTCTCTCCAGAGATGCTGCCTGTCCCGCTGAGTTACTCCAGCGTTGTGTCTCCATCTTCGTTATTATTATATACTGGGCAGAGGATGAACACTTTGCATTTTACCAAATTGCCATATGTTGATAGAATGGAGCAGCTGGGCTTGTATACTCTGGAATTTAGAAGGATGAGAGGGAATCTCATTGAAATATATAAGATTATTAAGGGTTTGGACACGCTAGAGGCAGGAAACATGTTCCCGATGTTGGGGGAGTCCAGAACCAGGGGCCACAGTTTAAGAATAAGGGGTAAGCCATTTAGAACAGAGGTGAGGAAAATCCTTTTTACATAGAGAGTTGTGAATCTGTGGAATTCTCTGCCTCAGAAGGCAGTGGAGGCCAATTCTCTGCATGCTTTCAAGATAGAGCTCATAAAGATATGGGCAGAAGGCAGGAATGGGGTACTGTACCTAATTGAACTGTGGTCACTGGTCCCAAAAGGTTCCTCCACAAACACATCATTAACTTGCCCTTCCCAATTTCCCAATACTAAATCCAGCATTGCCCTCTCACGTGTGGGGGCCTCCACATACTGTTTAAGAAAACTCTCCTGAACACTTTTGAGGAATTGCACCCCATCTAAACCATTCACGCTATGATTTTCCCAGTCTACATTGGGAAAGTTAAAATCCCCCACTACAACAACCTGATTTGACCTGCAGCTGTCTGCAATACTCCAAATAATATTGACAGCTAAATAGATCAACGTCTAGATTATATATCAACTAGATTCTATCAGCATACAGTAAATAACTGCAGGACAAAATAGAAAGATTAAATGAGAACTTACCGTTTGAAGTTTGATCTTTATTTTATGAGAAGTTGCGATGAGGGATTATGTGAAGAAGCCCGCCAGCCCGCATGTGCGTCAACCTTTAAAGCAGCTGTATGAAATCACAGAACAATCGCTGACCTAAACTATAGGAAGATTTAAGAAACTAGAACTACCGAATGATCTTTATGAGAATAGGGTTGGGAGTGGAGGGCTCGTAATCCCTCATCGCAACTTCTCATAAAATATAGATCAAACCTCAAAAGGTAAGTTCTCGTTTAATCTTTCTATTTTATTTCAAAGTCACGTGAGTGACTACGTAAAGATTTCAAAGCTCTGTGATTTCATGCCGTGAACCCGAGTCCATGCAAACATACTGCGTCAGTCGACCAGATATGATTGAAAACATAGTGCATTCAGACATGATATAGATTTAAACATGCTGATGCTTTTAATGAAAGTAATAATAATAGTGGTCCCTTACACCCGGGAAAAGAAAAATTATTTAACAGAACTCAAAATCGCATTGGCAAACGAACCAGGCCTGGCAATAGGCTTATTGCAAAAGGCTTGAAAAGTCCGCTCATTCGACCATCCTGCTGTCCCTAGGATGCGGTCCAGCGGAACCTCCATGAACCTCGCTGCCGATGTTGTTGCAGCCCTGGTAGAGTGAGATTTAAAAATATCAGTGTCCACTCCTGCGAAAGCCAATACATGTCTCAACCACCTAGAGATGGTCTGCCCTCTTGTGTGGTTTCCTATGACTGATGAACATAGCCAGTTCAGTGCCTCTAAGGTTCTTCGTAGTCATTATATATTGTTGAATATATGTGACAACACATAATCTACGATCAGTTGGATATGCTAAACACTCCAGCTTAAGACCTAACACACCCGGTCTACTTTGCTTAAATAACTCATTTATATAGAACATTATCTTATTGTTAGACATAACCGTCCTGTCCAGCCTTACCTTATGCAACGACTAGACACGTTGTGCTGAAACAAGCGCCATGAGCATTATTATCTTATAGGTGAGCCGGACCAAAGATAAAGATGCAGCTGGAGCCCAACCGCGAAGCAGTGTTAACACAACGTTAACGTCCCATACCTCCGTGTACCTGGGCCTGGGAGGATTTATGTTAAAGATACCCTTCATGAATTTGGATATCAAAGGGTGAGACCCGACAGAGTGGTGTCCCGATCCCAGCAGCAAGTATGATGATAAAGCACTTTTAGCAGTGTTGAATGCACTATAACTTAATCTTCTATCAAAAAATAACTTTGAAAGAAACTCTGACATCAGCTATATGTACCGTACTATAAGTTATATTTGAATTTACACTAAACACTTCCCATAGCTTAATGTAGGAAATGTACTGCTTCTTGGTACTGTCCCGCAAAGCTGCAGTGATCACGTCCACCGTTCGGTCGGATAATCCGAGCCCCAGAAAAGGTCTTCTTAACCTCTACAAATCAATAAGTTGATTTTGTCATGCAGAGGATGAGATTCCCGAGTCAGGGGATGAACAAAGAAGTATTTATGCTTACTGATAACCATATATAGTTCCGTTAACATTCCTAACATCAACAGGAACCATGGCTGCGTAGGCCAGTCAGGCACTACTAAAATACATGAAGCGGAACCTTGCTTGATTTTTAACAAGCACCGGCTGATGAGTCAAAATGGAGGAAAGGCATAAAAGAACATTCCTCCCCAGTGTAACGAGAATGCATCTACCGCTACTGCCCCTGGGTCTGGCTCCCATGTAACATATTTTGGCAACTGGTGATTAAGCCTAGATGCAAACAAATCAATATCAGGCATTCCATATCGAGCAATAATGTTGTTAAACACTTTGTGATCTAACATCCATTCTGTGTTATCATTAAATTTACGTGACCTAGTGTCTGCCACCGTGTTAAACCTACCTGGCAAGTAGGTAGCTGAGATCCAAATCCTTCTTTCAATACACCAGCTCCAAATGAGGTTAGCTAAACTATCACAGGATACTGATTTGATTCCACCCATGTGATTAATATATGCCACCACTGTAGTGTTATCAATTTACAGTCGTACATGCAGATTATGTATATTCCCACAGTAAGCCTTTAACGCATGGAATGCCCCCAGCATCTCCAGGTAGATGATACCATATGGATGGATAAATGGCAACTCATGCATATCCCATCTGCCGCCACAACTAGAGATGGCATTAGTAGCTCCCCATCCTTGTGCACTTGCATCAGTTTGTAGTATAATTAAAGGTTTACTGATCAAAATGTCACCGGAGCAATGCTGAATATTGGTCGTCCACCATTGTAACTCTGATATAGCTTCAGCCAATAATAGCATAGGTCTGTTAAAATGACCTAAATGGGACTTAAGTGCTTGCTCCTTTGCACGCTGCAAATTTTGATAATGTAAGGGTCCAAATTGGGCAGCTGGAAAAGCAGCCACTATTTTGCCAATTACACTAATCACCTGGCGAATAGATGGCTGCTCCATAACAAGAATGTTATTACAGCTTCTATTAATTCTAATCTCTTGCCCCAGGGCAGAGTCACAGACATTTCTATAGAGTTAATAGTAAATCTTAAATAATCAATAGCCCTTGTCGGTATCAACCTGGATTTAACTGGATAGATGAGAAACCCCAATTTCTCAAATATGAGTTTCGTGGCTGAAACAGCTAGATTAGCCAAATGTAGCGTTTTTCCTATGATTAGAATATCATCCAAATAGGCCATAACAATATGCTCTTGAGCTCTGAGCAGGCCGAGCACAGGCTTCAGTAATTTGGTAAATAACCTAGGAGCTGAAGTTAAACGATAAGGCAATGCTTTAAACTGCCATAGCTGCCCCATCCAGCTAAATTTCAAATATCTCCGGTGATCCTTGTGAATAGGAACTGAATAATATGCATCTTTGAGATCTATGTATGCCATAAAGCATCCTTTGGAATTTAGTTGTTTAGCAGGAAAGAAGTTCTCCATTTTTAAATGTCTATACTGCACAAATGAGTTAAGTTGTGTTAAAACAAGGATGATCCGACATCCCCCATCTTTCTTTTGCCTAGAGAATATATTGGAGACGAATTGATGACTTTCATAATTTGATCTCTCAATTACACCTTTTTTGTGTAATGTATGAATTCCTGCTTGTATATCCAAGCCCTCTTGTTTGGATTGAATATATGACTGACTTAACGTATGTTGTGTAGGTGGAAATGAATTAGGTAAAAATTCAATTTTGAACCCCTTTATACTGTGCAATATAAACGGATCTGAAGTTATCCACCGCCATTCATGCAAAAACAAGTTTAATCTACCACCAACTTGTAACTGTTCCACACACCCCATGTTACTGAAAGAACCAGACCCACCTACCTCCACGGTTACATGTGGTCTGATAGCAGGCCCAATACTGGTTCTGTTTCCGTCCCCTTGCTTTGGAGACTTGAGCTGCTGGGGCGCGAGGATTGCACATTTTCCATGATAGCTGGGCCGGGCCTTGGCCTAAAAAAGACCTATGCCTGGGAAGATCAACTTTGGAGCTGGTACTAGCTTCAGCAAACCGCTTATTGCTAGTGGAGGCGTAGGGGTGCTGACGCCGAAACAGTGAAGACTTGCCCATAGTAGGTGCTTTAATTAAACCTACAGCTTTAGCTTCATCATGTAAATCTTTCACCTGGTTAATCGGGTCTTCCCCGAACAGGGGATTAGGTGGCTTGACGTTATTGGCCCTATACTGACCCGCAAACTTTGGGTTTAATGCAGGCCTGATGGCGCTCTTGCGGAAACAGTTCATCTTGAAATGCGCATTGCACATTAATGCCATGGCATCTTGCTGGGTATCTGATAGTGGCCCGCCAGCTACTGATCTGGCAAAAGCCATGATGCCTGAAGATAGTCATTTTAGAATCCGCTGGAGCTTCATCTCTTGGGCCTTGATGCCACCTCCAATGTAACCCCAAAAGGAATTGTTGACCGACGGCACTTTCAGAGATGCACAATTCACTGGCGTGGGGTACTTTGTAGCCGTTTCAACCATGCTCCTACAATTGGTGCGAAGTGAGATAATTGATGCTAGAGGCCAGTTCTTCTTGAAGAGGTTCACCTGTTTGCGAAGGTATCGCAAATCTGGATGCAAGGGCAGGCAACTCATGTGTATGAGCCTCGCGCATATCATGCATCCCAGCATGTCCTTCTGACATACATCCGTATTCGGTTATGTACTGACCCCGACACTCCCCTCATCAGAGTGGGAGGCACTAAGCAGCCCTGGACCAGGCGCTGCCGCAGGCATTAAGGTAGACCTGTGTTGATAGGTCTCCGTATCACGGAGCATATTGTGAGCGAGCATCCTCTCCATGAGGTGCTCCATATTGGATAAACGCCCGAAGACGTTACCCATTGGTGTAGGAGGGAAATCCTCCTGGCCTGACCCATCCAAGTATACAGGCCTGTCAGACTTGAGGTTGGCTTTACCCCCTTTAGGGGTTGCCAAAGTGCTCTGTGCAGGCACCAAGTCTGAAGTCGCTGACCGCACTGTCAGCGACTCTGAAGGCGAAACAGACGGCCGCCGGCTACCCGCACTCCCGCGGTCCTCCGTAGCCGGTTTCCCCCGCGGCCCGTCTGGGTTTGTTGGCCTTGGATCTTTCCATGATTCGTTGGAGATCACTGTGAAACAAATACCAAACAAAACGACCTCAGAGTAAGTTGAAAAAACATACCTTTGAGATTTTTAAACTTACCGCTGGAGGAGCGACCCTCCTCCCAGCCAGTCGTGCGCCATGCATTAGATGTATTGACGCGCATGCGGGCTGGCGGGCTTCTTCACCTAGTCACTCACGTGACTTCGAAATAAAATGAACAGTGTGAAGTAAATACCAATTTCCGTATGGAGCTTCCTGTATGATGGCATTATTTATGCTTTGCTGACTCAAATAGATTTATTTAATCAACCTCGTAGCACCAGATCATTGAGCACCAGCAACCAGGCAGGGCATAAATATGTAATTGGTGATGATAATGATTGATATAAATGTAGTTTGATTTCTAAATGCTCTTAGCAGCATGCAACAAGTGGCATGGATCAGCAGGATTGCATTTCATCCAGAACAAGTAAACACTGTTCAGTTACATGCTACACAAGCAAGACATTGCTTCTGTTTCTCATCTATTATGTATTGATGAGCCTCCGCAGGGTGCGGTAAAAGTGAGCTGATCCACAGGAGGAACCTCGTTCATGCATATAGAGAGGAGAGCAAGGGTTGACCCATTGCCTGCAACCAGTGCCCTGGCTGAGATGGCTTTAATCAGCACACATTAAGGGGTGCCTGAACAGCATGCCCCAGCTGTGCAACTGGGTGAAATGCCAGGAAAACGCAGGGAAAGAAATCTGATGACTTGATTTATTTTGTGATTATCTATGTCCACGCTAACTGTTGCCCTGTCTCTCCTGCCAATCAGCTGAGAAAATCAACCAGGAAGAGCAAAGGGAATTTTCCATGTTCCCAACAACTTGCAGATTCTCCACGGTGGTGCAGCGGTAGAGTTGCTGCCTTACAGCGCTAGAGACCCGGGTTCGATCCTGACTACAGGTGTTGCATTTGCATTACAGAATTTGTACATTCTCCCCGTGACCTGTGTGGGTTTTCTCCGGGTGCTCCAGTCTCCTCCCACACTTCAAAGACGTACAGGTTTATAGGTTAATTGGCTTGGTATAAATGTTAAATAATGCCGGGGGTTCCCCTCTTCTATTATAGATGAGGCTCTCACTTGGGTCTCCTCGATATCCCGCAGCTCCGCTCTTGCTCCCCCTCCCCCCCCCCCACATTGGCAACAAGGACAGAGTCCCCCTCGCCCTCTCCTTCCACCCCATCAGCCGTCGCATACAGCATATAATCGAACACTTTCACCACTTCCAACGGGATCCCACTACTGGCCACATCTTCCCATCTACACCCCTTTCTGCTCTCCGCAGAGACCGTTCCCTCCGCAACTCCCTGGTCAACTCGTTCATTCCCATCCAAACCACCCCCTTCCCAGGTACTTTCCCCAGCAACCGCAGGCGATGCAACACCTGTCCCTTTACCTCGCCCCTTGACCCCATTCAAGGACCCAAATAATAATAATAATAATAATAATAATAATAATAAATTTTATTTTCGGGCGCCTTTCAAAGTCTCAAGGACACCTTACAAAAGTTAACTGAAGAGAAAAAAAACATATAGTCGGAGAAAAATAAATAATAAGGACATCATCAATATACAAATTAAAGATAGAAATCGCTCCAAAGACACAAAATCAAAAAATCAAAAAATACAATGTGGAGAGAGAGCAGCGGCAGCTAAAGCGCTCCAGCGTCCACTCTCCCTTCCGACAGCCATCTTGGACACGGACTAACATGTTAACACACACAAAAAATCATCATCCAGGAAGGCACAAAGTCCAGTCCCCATCCCCAGTTCATCCAAAGTCAGGCCTATTGAGGCCACTGCTATTGCCTCTACGGAGGCCCGATGTTCCTGGCCGTTCTGGCCGGGTGGTGTTGCCCCGGCGTCGGGAGAGTCCTCACAGCGGCTGGGCCTCCTCCAGGCTCCTCCTCCTCCAGGCTCCTCCTCCTCCAGGCTCCTCCTCCAGGCTCCTCCTCCAGGCTCCTCCTCCTCCAGGCTCCTCCTCCAAATAGTCTTTCCAGGTGAGGCAGAGGTTCGCCAACCTCATCTACTGTATCCGCTGTTCCAGGTGTCAACTTCTCTACATCAGCGAGACCAAGCACACACTCGGCAATCATTTCGCTGAACACCTCCGCTCAGTCCATCTTAACCAACCTGATCTCCCAGTGGCTCAGCACTTCAACTCCCCCTCCCTTTCCCAATCTGACCTTTCTGTCCTGGGCCTCATCCATTGTCAGAGTGAGGCCCAGTGCAAATTGGAGGAACAGCACCTCATATTTTGCTTGGGCAATTTACACCCCAGCGGTATGAACATTGACTTCTCTAACTTCAGATAGCCCTTGCTTTCTCTCTCCATCCCATTCCCCTTTTCAGTTCTCCCACTAGTCTTACTGTCTCCGCCTACATTCTATCTTTGTCCCGCCCCCTGACATCAGTCTGAAGAAGGGACTCGACCCGAAACGTTGCCCATTCCTTCTCTCCGGAGATGCTGCCTCACTCGCTGAGTTACTCCAACATTTTGTGTCTGCCGTAAAATGATTTGATTTGATTTGATTTGATTCAACTTTATTGTCATTGCACAAATACGAGTACAGGTACAACGAAATGCAGTTTAGCGTCTGGTCAGAGTGCAACATAGTAGAAATAAAAATACTGGTTGAACAATATGTGGACTGTGGATGAATTAAACTGGTACATAGGCAAATAACTGTATACAGATGGGAGAGTATAAAAGATAGCTAGCGACGGGACTGTGAGTTCAGCAATGTAATGGTATTATTGAAGAAGCTGTTCCTCATCCTACGAGTACGAGACCTGAGGCTCCTGTACCGCCTCCCTGATGGGAGGAGGACAAACAGTCCATGGTTGGGGTGTGAGGGGTCTTTGATGATCTTCCCGGCCCGTCTCAGACACCGTTTTCGGTGGAGGGCATCCATGGCAGGGAGCGGGGCACCGATGATGTACTGAGCGGTTTTCACCACCCGTTGTAGTGCCTTCCTGTCCGCTACGGTGCAACTGCTGTACCATACCGTGAAGCAGGTGGTCAGGATGCTTTCGATGGTACAGCGGTAGACGTTGGACAGGTTCTGGGGGGCCAGGTGAACTTTCTTGAGCCTCCTCAGGAAGTAAAGGCGTTGCTGTGCCTTTTTGATCAGTTTGGTGGTATTGAGGGACCAGAACAGATCCTCCGAGATGTGTACCCCGAGGAATTTGTAGTTGGAGACGCGCTCCACCTGTCCCGTTTATACGGATGGGGGTATGTCTGCCCCCTCTGACCTTACTGAAGTCAACAATAATTTCCTTCGTCTTCTTGGAGTTGAGGACGAGGTTATTGTTGGCACACCAGTTTGTCAGGTGCTGGACCTCATCCCTGTAGGCTGACTCATCGTTGTCACTGATCAGTCCTACCACCGTGGTGTCGTTGGCAAATTTAATGATAGTGTTGGAGCCATTCTTAGTGATGCAGTCATGGGTGAAGAGGGAGTAGAGGAGAGGGCTGAGCACACAGCCCTGAGGCACGCCGGTGTTCAGTGTTATAGTGGAGGAGGTGAGGTTGTTGACCCTAACAGACTGTGGTCTGTTGGTGAGGAAATCCAGTGTCCAATTGCAGAGGGAGGTGGAGATGCCAAGTCCGCTGAGTTTGGTGATCAAGCTGGCGGGGATGACAGTGTTAAAGGCAGAGCTGAAATCAATGAACAACAACCTGATGTAGGTGTTATTGCTGTCCAGGTGGGTCAGGGCAGAGTGTAGGGCCGCCGATATGGCGTCCTCTGTAGACCTGTTGGTCCGGTAGGCAAACTGATGGGGGTCCAATGTGGGGGGGAGGCTGGCTCTGAGGTGAGCCAAGATCAGCCGCTCAAAGCACTTTGCAATGACAGGGGTGAGTGCCACTGGGCGGAAGTCGTTGAGACTCCCTGTAGCTGATTGTTTGGGCACTGGCACGATGGTTGATGTCTTGAGGCAAGTGGGGACAACACCCTGGGCCAGTGACAGATTGAAAATGTCAGTGAAGACCAGGGATAGTTGTCCAGCACATGCCCTGAGCACCCGCCCGGGGATGCCTTCGGGGCCGGCAGCTTTGTGCTCATTCACCTTGCTCAGTGCATCTTGTACAGCAGAGGTGGAGAGACTAAGGGGTTGTTCATTCGGGGGTGGAGCAACTTTGATGGCTGGAGTTTTGTTGTCCCGGTCAAAGCGAGCATAGAACTGGTTTAGCTCGTCAGGAAGGGAGGCGATGTCTGGGGGGAGGGTGTTAACTTTATGGTAATCGGCAATGGATTTGATGCCTTGCCCCATGGCCTGGGGTCGGAGTTGTTTTGAAAATGCTCCTCGATCTGTCGTTTGTATTTGCGTTTTGCGCTCCTGATTCCCTTGTTCAGGTTGGCCCTGGATTAGCTGTATCCCTCAGCGTCGCCAGATCTAAAAGCGGCATCGCGTGCCTTCAGCAAGAGTCTGACCTCTCTGCTCATCCACGGCTTCTGATTAGGGAAGGTCTTCATTTGTTTGTGGATTGTGAGAGTTTTATGTAGTCCCTAGTGTGTGTAGGATAGAGTTAATGTGTAGGGATCGCTGGTTGGTGTGGACGAGGGGCCTGTTTCTGCTCTGTATCTCTACACTAAACCAAACTCTGGGCAATTTCTACAGATGCACCAGAGAAGCATGCTATTGTGATGTGGATCACTGCTTGGTATGGCAACTGGTCTGCCCAAGACAGCTAGAAACTGCTATGAGTCTGATACACAGTCCAGTTCATCACTCAAACTAACCTCCCCCAACCCCCATCATCTCCATCTACACTTCACGCTGCCTCTTCTCCCTCTGACAATGTTCTTAACACCCAGATCCCTCAACATCTTGTACCTCTGCAATCTCCCAACTTTTATTTCTCCTTTCAAAATGGATCATTTCACAATTTCCCACAATAGACTCCAGTTGCCAGACCTGTGCCAACTCATTACAAGGGTAAGGGTTTTGTTCCAATCTTTCTCCACATGCTTCTACTTTCATTATTGGCCTTACCAGTGTAAAGGTCAGGGCAAAATGTGCTTGTCTCCGTCTAATTGTTCACCTTCTGCTGCAATGTGAAAACAAAAGATACGTTCCTCTCTGTTGGTAAAAACATTCCCTACCTATGTTTAGTTGGTTTAAACCAAAGATAGACACAAAAATCTGGAGTAACTCAGCAGGTCAGGCAGTATCTCGGGAGAAAAGTAGTAGGTGACGTTTCGGGTCGAGACCCTTCTTCAGACTGAGAGTCAGGGGAAAGGGAAACGAGAGGTATAGATGGTGAGATATTGCAGATAGTGAAGACGGTTTGAGTCGAGAAATCTGAAGAAGGATCTCGACCCAAAACATCACCCATTAATTCTCTCCTGAGATGCTGCCTGTCCAGCTGAGTTACTCCAGCTTTTTGTGTCCACCTTCAGTTTAAACCAGCATATGCAGTTCCTTCCTACACATAGAAACTGAACAAATTTGATCTGCTGAATGGCTGAGCAGGTTTGAAGGACTTTGAGTCATGATTGACATGTTGGAGAGTTGTTTTCTCAAAGCTAAAAGTAAGGAATAAGTATATTTAAATTGCAAGCTAGATTCTGCTAACAGTAACCTTGCATTAATATTGACATTCCCCACCTGCAGTGATGTGGTTGTAACACGAATCTTTCACATGCTATTAAGAGAAATAAGAATGCAATCACTGAATACTAGATAAATAGTGAAATTGGCAGCGAAACAAACTTATTTTGAAAAATCCTGTCACTGACTGAGATAAAAAGGAATGTGTTATTGACCACAGGGGCACAGAGCCAAACCTAGGATTGTCCACATTGAAAAGCCACAAGAGTGTATGTCGGCCTCTCCATAGAGCTCCTCCCATGCCAGTCTGACATTCACCTAAACTAGCTCAGTCAATGCCACTCATTTGTTTAGCTTGGTTTGGAGATACTGTGCTGAAACAGCCCCTTCGGCCCATCGAGTCCGCGCCGACCAGCGATCCCCGCACGCTTACACTATCCTTTACAATTTACAATTTTTTCTGAAGCCAATCAACCTACAAGCCTGTACATCTTTGGAGTGTGGGATGAAACCGGAGCACCCGGAGAAAACCCACGCAGGTCACGGTGAGAACATACAATCTCCGTTCAGACAGCACCCGTAGTCAGGATTGATGAATGAATGAATAAGTTTATTGGCCAATATATTCACATACATGGAATTTGCCTTGGTGCTCCGCCCGCAAGTGACAACATGACATACAGTGATAGTTAGGAATGACACATAAAACATTAAACATTAATAATAAAACATTATCGATTAAACATGTGAATAAATACCAGAATAAAAACATAAAATACCAGAGCGAAAGGAGGCTACAGATTTTTGCTTATTGAGTAGAGCTACTACTCGTGGAAAAAAATCTGTTTTTATGTCTGGCTGTGGTGGTTTTGACAGTCCGGAGTTGCCTTCCAGTGGGTCTCTGGCACTGCGCCACTGTGCCCATCTTGAAACGGAAAGTTGTGAGCTCAAGGCCCATTCCAAGACACAAAATATGGACAAAAACTATAGCACCTTGGTGTGCTTGCTGTTAAACGGGCCGTTTTTGAGAAACCAAGGTGGATAACATCGCAAAAGATGCCAACCCTAAAATTGCATTCGAACTTCCCAGCATACAACATTTTTTGGCAAGTTAACCCGACATCTCAGTCTGACTCTCATTTCAAATTACCACATTAGCCGACTTGTTTATCAAAGCTGCAGATGTGAAAACACCATTCGAGGGTTCCCGACTTGATAAACTCTGAGGAGTTTCCAAATTCCCCCAGGGATATTTGCTCACATATGTTATAATATCTCCACTTTTATGCTCCATGTCCTAACGTGGCTGCAGGAAGAATGTGCCCATGGAGGAGTTATTCACCAGCTCGGTCAATAGCAGCATCAAAATTGCTAGCATGATATTTCTAAGGCCAAGATAGATTAGTGCAAGTGTCAGGGGTAATGTGGGGAAGGCAGAAGAATGGAGAGATAGATCAGCCATGGTTGAATGGTGGGGTAGACATGATGGGCTGAATGGCCTAATTCTGATCCTATCACTTATGACCTTATGAACACACTATACTGAATGGTCTCCCCTTAATGCTAATCCCTACCATACAAGCTGATTAATTTCAAAGATGGACACAAAATGTAACAAAATTGTAACTCAGCGGGTCAGGCAGCATCCCCGGAGAGAAGGAATAGGTGACGATTGGAACACGATGGGAAACTAGGTAGTGGACAGGGCACTGGGATGTGTTTCCTTGTCTTTCAAAGACAGTCAAATGCCCGCAATTCCTCTCTGTGAAACACAGTAAATAAGACCCTTGACAGATTTGGGATCTATAATGGACGAGACACTGTGACACAGTTTGCTCCATCAGTTGCAGTTGGAAGCACAACTTTAGTGGAGCTTGGGCAAGTTTAGAAGCATTTGTCCAGCAGAACTATCTGTGAATGTTACCAGTAGCAGGGTCCCGACTCGAAACGTTGCCTGTCCATTTTTCTCCGCAGGTGCCGCCTGACCCGCTGAGTTGCTCCAGCCGGTTGCGTTTTGCTGAAGATTCCAGCATTGCTGAAGATGCAGTTCCTTGTGTCTCTGTGTATGTATGTCCCATCAGACTATTGTCATTCATCAGTACCAGGGAGCCATTCCCTCATTCACTTCCCCCCAGGACATCAACTTGAAATATGTATTTATATCCGGAGTGCTAATGAGTCTCAAAGAAGAAAAAAACATTAAAACCGGCACTGTGACAATGTATTTATATTAATACTATTTTTGCAGCATTAATTGAGACAGATTTGGAAACCAATCTTGGAAATCACACCTTTACCTTAATACATTAAAAGCCCTCAATTAAAATTAGCGGCTAATAAAGAAACGATTTTGCCTCTACCCAGTACAAAACTTATGAATCTATATTTGGATTGACCAAGTATTAAGATCATTCCACAATGGGATGGGTGAAGAAGGGTCTCGACCCTAATTGTCACTCATTCCATCTCTCCAGAGATGCTGCTGTCCCGCTGAGTTACTCCAGCTTTTTATGCCTGTCTTCGGCTGCAAACAGGTGAGCCCTTCTTTCCCAACACAGTTATTGATGAATGTTTAAAGGGCCTGTCCCATTCAGGATATTTTTAAGCGACTCCCGGCGACTGTCATAGTCGTAGCAGGTCACCGAAAAAAACAGCGATTGGATCCCCCCCCCCCCCCCCCTTCGACATAATATTTGATATAGAATAATTACTTTAACAACAAAAAAAATGAAGTCAGCACTAGCGACAACCTACGTTAACCTGGAGACAACCTACATTTGTCTATGACTCCTACATATGATTTGGACGAGGGAATTGAATGCAACATCTCCACGTTTGCGGATGACACGAAGCTGGGGGGCAGTGTTAGCTGTGAGGAGGATGCTAGGAGGCTGCAAGGTGACTTGGATAGGCTGGGTGAGTGGGCAAATGCATGGCAGATGCAGTATAATGTGGATAAATGTGAGGTTATCCACTTTGGTGGCAAAAACGGGAAAGTAGACTATTATCTGAATGGTGGCAGATTAGGAAAACGGGAGATGCAACGAGACCTGGGTGTCATGGTACACCAGTCATTGAAAGTAGGCATGCAGATGCAGCAGGCAGTGTAGAAAGCGAATGGTATGTTAGCATTCATAGCAAAAGGATTTGAGTATAGGAGCAGGGAGGTTCTACTGCAGTTGTACAGTGTCTTGGTGAGACCACACCTGGAGTATTGCGTACAGTTTTCTCCAAATCTGAGAAAAGACATTCGTGCCGTAGAGGGAGTACAGAGAAGGTTCACCAGACTGATTCCTGGGATGTCAGGACTTTCATATGAAGAAAGACTGGATAGACTCGGCTTGCACTCGCTAGAATTTAGAACATTGAGGGGGGATCTTATAGAAACTTACAAAATTCTTAAGGGGTTGGACAGGTTGGATGCAGGAAGATTGTTCCCGATGTTGGGGAAGTCCAGAACAAGGGGTCACAGTTTAAGGATAAGGGGGAAATATTTTAGGACCGAGATGAGAAGAACTTTTTTCACACAGAGAGTGGTGAATCTCTAAAATTCTCTGCCATAGTTGAGGCCAGTTCATTGGCTATATTTAAGAGGGAGTTAGATGTGGCCCTTGTGGCTAAAGGGATCAGGGGGTATGGAGAGCAGGCAGATACGGGATACTGAGTTGGATGATCAGCCATGATCATATTGAATGGCGGTGCAGGCTCGAAGGGCCGAATGACCTACTCCTGCACCTATTTTCTATGCTTCTATGTTTCTATGTTTACATCAGCACCTACGTCAGGAGAAGTCAAGCTACGCTCATTGGCGTCAAACTCACTGTTGCCGACTGTCTGTGAAAATGTTTCAACATGTTGATAATCCAGCGGCAACCAGAAAGATGCTACAACTCTTTGGGCAACTGAGGAGACGACTCACGACCATACAGGCAAGACCCCGGAGACCATGTGGCAACAGCCTAGTCGGCTGTAGTCGCCTAAAAAATAGCCTAAGGGGGACAGGCCCTTAACATGTATTCTCAGGATATAAGTGACAGTGACAAAGATACATTCACCCTTCATTCCTGGTTATCCATTGAAGGGTTTGTTGTAATCCTTGTATGATCGAGCTCTACATTAATCAAGGAATTGACAAGTTTGCTCAGTAACAATGACAACATAGTTTTGGTCTACCAGTTGCTGGACACTTTAATTCTCCTTCCCATTCCCACACAGGCCTTTCTGTCCTGGGCTTCCTCCGTTGTCAGAGTGAGGCTAAACGCAAATTGGAGGAACAGCATCTCATATTTCGCTTGGGCAGCTTACAGCCCGGTGGGATGTACATTGATTTCTCTAACTTCAGGCAGCCCCGGCATTCCCTCTCTCTCTACCCCGCCCCCACCCAAGTCGCACCAGCTACTCATACAGTTAGACAGGTACATGGATAGGACAGGTTTGGAGGATATGGACCAAGCTCAGGCAGGTGGGACTAGTGTAGTTGGGACATTGGTAGCCGGTGTGGGCGAGTTGGGCCAAGGGGCTTGCTTACACACTGTTTCTCATTGAATGGCACGAAGGACTGAATGGCCTACTCCTGCACCTATTTTCCATGCATCAACAGCAGGAACATGGAAATTTGAAACAATAACAAAATAAATAAATATGGAATTAGATTACGGTAGGAATTCATCCTTAGTTAGAGTCATAGAGTGATACAGTGTGGAAACAGGCCCTTCAGCCCATGATCAGGCAGTGGAGATTTGTCTACCTTCAAACACGAATATACCTTCAGTACTTCTTCGACAGCAACCCTGACTGCTCTCAAGACACTTCCAGTCACTGCTCCAATATCCTCCGTCCTACTGACTTTCTCCTCGGTAAATACAGCAAAATACTCATTGAGGCTCCACACAGAGGTGACCACTTAGATTCCTGAGAATTTACGCCTCAACACCGTGTCCAGGTGTTGAGACATCAACCTTTCTCTCGATGTTAGCTACACAAAGGAGATAGTGATGGACTTCAGGAAGTGAAGCGGTTCACACATACCCCAGTTTACACCGACGGTGTAATATCACCAACAGCTTCTCCTGGCCACCCATACTGAAGCAACGACTAAGAAGGCACACTAACGCCTCTACTTCCCTAGAAGGCTCATGTCCACTACAATTCTCATCAACCTCTACAGATGCACCATAGAAAGCATTTTATCAGGATGCATCACAGCTTGGTTTGGGAACAGCTCCATCCAAGACCGCAAGAAATTGCAGCAAATTGTGGACACAGCCCAGACCATCACACAAACCAACCTCCCTTCCATTGACTCCATTTACACCTCACGCTGCCTCGGCAAGGCCAGCAGCATAATCAAGGACCAGTCGCACCCTGGCTACTTCCTCTTCTCCCCTCTCCCATCAGGCAAAAGGTATAGAAGTGTGAAAACGCACACCTCCAGATTCAGGGACAGTTTCTTCCCAGCTGTTATCAGGCAACTGAATCATCCTACCACAACCAGAGAGCAGTGCTGAACTACTATCTACCTCATTGGTGACCCTCAGACTATCCTTGATCGGACTTTGCTGGCTTTACCTTGCACTAAACGTTATTCCCTTATCATGTGTCTATACACTGTGAATGGCTCGATTGTAATCATGAATTGTCTTTCTGCTGACTGGTTAGCACGCAACAAAAGCTTTTCACTGTACCTCGGTACACGTGACAATAAACTAAACTGATCTTGTGCAATATAGTAATTTTGCACAAGATCACCACCATTAACTTGGCTAAACGTGAACCTTGAAATATGAGTGCAACCAGCAGCTGCTATTAAATCACGTGCCTAGCGCCTAAGGACAAGTATTCTTTATACAGGCGGTGATTAAACTGTGGAATTCTCAGGCGCAAATGAAGGAGAGTCTTTTTTTCCATTAAGTGAATTAAGTCGAGGCTTGAAAAAAAAGGAATGTTAAAGGGTGTGGCGGGTGAGCAGGGAGGTAGGATTAAATGATTTATCTCAAGTGCAGACATTCACTGGCACTGATCGCCTGTAACAAATGGCCTGTTTCTGCGCTGTAACATTCAATGCCTCTATAAGTGTTCTTGATAAGTCAGCTCAATTTCCAATCATTTTGAAATTGAATCACAGATGTAACACAAGGAAGAGCCATGTTGTGGCATTATTATGGGCCTGTTCCACTTAAGGGCCTGCTCCACTTGCCGATTTTTCAGCGACTGCCGGCATAATTGATTTATCAGGGAGGCAACAAATTCACGGCGTGACGCAGCGTGAAGCGGCGGTGATGCAGCGGTGACGCGGAATGATGACTTATAACGTGCGGTGTTTTTTCAAGTGTCGCCACATTTTTTTGTTACCGCTGGATTTTGAAATGTTCAAAATCTTTTGGCGACACTGATATGACGCCGGCAGTCGGCGAAAAAATTGCTAAGTGGGACAGGCCCTTTAAGCGATTTTTGGGGTGACTACAGGCGACTGCCGCAAAATTTTCAACGTGTTGAAAATTTTTTGGCGATAGTGGCGACAATTTTTTGCTGTCGTAGGTTGTCGTAGTTGTTGCCCTAGGTTGCCGTCGGGTGTCGTAGGTGAATTCCATTAAAACGAGTCCCTGGCAGTCGCCTAAAGAGTTGCCTAGGTGGGACAGGCCGACACAAAGTGCTGGAGTAACTCAGTGGGACAGGCAACAACTCTGGAGAGAAGGAACGGGTGACGTTTCGGGTCTGAAGAAGGGTCTCGACCTGAAACGTCACCCACTCCTTCTCTCCAGAGATGCTGCCTGTCCTGCTAAGTTACACCATCACTATGTGTCTATCTTCGGTTTAAACCAGCATCTGCAGTTCCTTCATACACATTGTGGCATTGTTATCTGTTTTTCTGGAAGTCCCGAAGGGCATTGTTGTGAATTTTCAGCTGTAGAAACTAGACACAAAAGTAAATAATTTATTCCTGGCCTAGGAAAATTGAAGCAAAAGAAAATAGAAGTCAGCCATACAAAATCACAAAGGTTTTATTAGGAAAACAATTAGCAGGACCAATGGACAGGGGTTATGGAGAGAAGGCAGAAGAATGGGGTTGAGAGGGAAAGATAGATCAGCCGTGATTGAATGGCTGAGTAGACTTGATGGGCCAAATGGCCTAACTCTGCTCCAATCAAATGAAAAAAAATATATAGGAAAACACAGCGGTTCAAATGCAGGTGTATTTCACCCACTAATTCCCAATGTTAGCTATGCTTGGAAGAGTGTTTTATCAGGAAGAGATACTCGAGAAGCTTCGTCTCACCGCACACTGACACACAGCTAGAAGTGGGTGCCATGTCAGCAGTCCTTATGGACATCCACTCAACTACACAAGTAAGTCAGGCAGGAGTTATGGTATTATATAAAGGGGTATATGTAGAAGGGTACAGCAGATGTTGGTTTAAACCGAAGATAGACACAAAAAGCTGGAGTAACACAACGGGTCAGACAGCATCTCTGGAATAGATGCCTCGCCAACAGTCTGTCTGGTCTTTCTTTTGTGTTTTAATAGGATGTGTTAAATGTATGTTTTTAGTGTTCTTTAGCTTGTTTCGTGGGGGGGGGGGAGGTTGGGGGAAACCTATTCTAATCTCTTACCTTGATGGAGAAGCGATTTTTTTCCGTATCGTATCTCCGTCTGCACTGCAGCCTAACATCGAGGAGTTAGCAGCCTCTGCTGGAGACCGACTTTTGAGAGCTCCACCGTGGGTGATTGCGGACTTAACATCACGGAGCCCGCGGTCTCTAGTTAGAGACCGACTTCGGGAACTCCACGCTGCAGGAGCTTCGATCACTCAGACACGGGAGCTTCGCCCGCCCGCTGCGGGAGTTTCGATCGCCCCGACGGCAGATGGTACGACTGCCCCGACCGTGGGAGAATAAAGAGGAAGTAGATTGGACTGCATTGCAATCCATCATTGAAAATAGGTGCAGGAGGAGGCCATTCGGCCCTTCGAGCCTGCACCACCAGCAATGAGGAATGGGGGAATCTGCTGTGGTGGATGTTTATGTTAACTTTTATGTAGTTGTGTGTCTTAGTGCTTTTTTTTCATATGGCTGTCTGATCATTCGCATATCACTGTACCCTATTTGGTACATGTGACAATAAAAGAAACCTTTGAAACCTTTTTGGGTCGAGTCCCTTCTTCAGACTGAGTCAGGGGAAAGGGAAACAAGAGATATAGACATCGACGGTTATGTAGAGAGATATAGAACGACTGAGATGAGGAAAAACATTTTCATCCAGAGATTTGTGAATCTGTGGAATTCTCTGCCACAGAAGGCAGTGGAGGCCAATTCACTAGATGTTTCTCAAGAGAGAGTTAGATTTAGCTCTTAGGGCTAATGGGATCAAGGGATATGGGGAGAAAGCAGGAGCGGGTTACTGATCGTGGATGACCAGCCATGATCATATTGAATGGCGGTGCTGGCTCGAAGGGCTGAATGGCCTACTCCTGCACCCATTTTCAATGTTTCAATGTTTCTAACACTTTCTCTGCCTATCCGCTTCACACCAGGAAGCTGAAGTGTCTCAACCATTAGTTGATTTAAATCAACCTTGAATCTGATGGCAGATGGAATAAAATGTTGGAATAAGACAGAACAGGGGGAACTTATTTTCAAGATCCTCACCTCCGCCTGGGGGAACTCATTATTGGCCGCTCCCTTGTTCCTCTCAAAGAAGCTCTTGCAGCAACAGGTAGCTCAGCTATTACACCTGCCAGAAGCAACACCAAAGATAGACACAAAATGCTGGAGTAACTCAGCGGGACAGGCAGCATCTCTGGAGAGAAGGATTGGGTGATGTTTCGGGTCGAGACCCTTCTTCACAACCAAGGTTTGCCTCTATGTCACGATTAGTTTCATTTGTTAGTTTAGTTTAAAGATACAGCGCTGAATATGGGGGCGCTGGGAGTCAGCTGTCCTGCCAGCAGCATGTTCGTCATTTCTACGGTTTTTGTTTTTTTTAGTGTGTTCAGATGTGTGTTTTAATGTCTCTTGGTGTGTCTTGTGTGGGGGGTGGTGAGGGGGGGGGAACTGTTTTCAGTCACCTCCTCCACGGAGAGGCAACTTTTTCCATGTCGCCTCCATCGCGGCCTAACACCATGGATTGGAGCGGCCTTTCCCGGAGTCGGGCCTGGAGTTTCAGCAGCGGGCGCAGCGTGGACTTTTCATCGCGGAGCGGGCGAGCCCTTGCCGGGGTCACCAGAAGGGAGTGCTCCGATCGCTGGCCCGCGGACTGTTACATCCTGAAGCTGCGGTTTGTGGATCTTCTGGCCGCAGGAGCGGCGTCTAGAGCCTAGGGCTGGGGGGGTACTCGGGTGGGGATGGGACAGTGCCGGAGATCCGGCCGGGATCGATCCTGGCTGTGGATGAGACGCAGGTCTGTGCCACGTCTCCCTCCTCCAATCACCGCGCTCTATCCTCAGTCCCCCCCCCCCCCCCCCCCCCCCCACTTCTCCCTCCTCTAATCATTGCGCTGAATCATCATGTCCCGCCCCCATTGCCTGCTGACCGATGTCTCTCTCGTCCAATTGCCGCCCTCGATCAGCAGTCCCACCTCCGCTATCTCGCGGAAAACACAGATTTTAAAATCCCGATTTCAAAAACTTGGAGGGGATGTCCCCCAACTTTCAAAACATCGGGGGGGCGTGTCCCCTCTGGCCCCCCCCCCCCCCCCCCCCCCCCCCCCGGGTTTTCAGCCCCTGTAACAATAGAGGAGGACTGACTGTATTTTGTGCCTTCCACCACAGTGAAGAATGCTGTGGTGGATGTTTGTGTTCAACTTTATTGTGTATTGTGTGTTCCTTTTTTGATTGTACCGCTGCTGGCAAATTCATTTCACTGCACTTATATGTGTATGTGATGAATAAAACTGATTGATTGATTTATTGGAAACAGGCCCTTCAGCCCACTAAGTCTGCACTGACCATCATTCCCTACACACTTATACTATCCTACACACACTTGGGGACAATTACAAAGAATTTCACTGCGACTTGTCACATGAGACAATAAAGTTTTAATTCAAAGTTTTCATTCATTCATCATTTTACATTTATACCAAGTCTTTGGAGTGTGGGAGGAAAACTGTCCAGGCGAAAACCCGTGCAGTTCACGGGGAGAACGTACAAACTCCGTACGGACAGCATACTAGGGGGCGCCGGAGGAGGGAGATGGCAGCCCTGCCGGCAGTCTGTTCGTTTTTTCATCCTTTTTGTTATTTCTAGCGTTTGTTTAAAGTTTGTTTTAATGTTCTTCTGTTTGTTTTATGTGGGGGGAGGGAGAGGTTCTTACCTTCCCGGAGGTGATCAATTTTTCAGATCACATTCTCCGGGCTCTGCGGCCTACCATCGCTGGAGCTGGAGGCCGCCTCAGACTGTCGTGAGCCCCACCGCGGGGCGCGGACTTAACATCGGAGCGGATCCCTTGCCTGGGATCGCTCCCACCGCGGCCTGCGGACTTACAATCAAGGGCTCGCAGTCTCGGGAGAGGCAAGTTGGGAGCTCCAACGCCACAGAAGGTTCGACCAGCCCCGACACGAGGTTCAATCGCCCGGCACGGGGGAGCTGACAACCCCCCGATGCAGGAGCTGATCGCCTCGACGTGGAGGGTCCGAACGCTGCCGGCTACGGGGGTTAAGACCATCCCATCAACGGGGGGCTCGAGTCCCCCGACCGAGGAAGAACAAAAAGGGAACTTTATTTCTCCTTCCATCACAGTGAGGAATGTGTAGGAGTCACTGTGATGGATGTTTATGTCAAAATGTGTTTTTTTGAGGTTGTTGCTTTAATAAATTGTATGACTGACCAGGCCAGTGACATTTCACTACATCAATTGGTGTATGTGACAATAAATGAACCTTATGAACCTAGTCAGGATGGAACCCGGGTCTCTGGTGCGGTAAGGCAGCAGCTCTACCACTGCACCACCGTGCAGCCACCGATCCTCCATTATGATAAGCTGTATCTCCAGTCAGTCACATTTTAGTTGCCAGCTGCCTGCAACTTGGCTTTGGACTGCTGATCAACCTCTACTGGTAAAGACCAACCATGGCCACTTTCCGGAAATGTATCTCCTCTGGCCGTGAAACACAGAGTTTGGGCAACTGCAAGTTTCAGAGCTGTGGAGGGGCAGGGAAGGTCAGGAGGGGCAGCACACAGTGACACAACCAGCTACAATATCACAACACCAGAGACCCGGCTCCTATCCTGTTTGCACGTTCTCCATGTGACCGCGTGGGTTTGGTCCGGGTGCTCCGGTTTCCTCCCACATTCCCAAAGACATACGGGTCTGTAGGTTAATTGGCCCTCTGTAAATTGCCCCTCGTGTGCCGAGAATTCGGGACGCCTCCCGGATGGCCGCAGAGAAGCCGTGGCCGGAGACTTGCGGGTCGGCGGCGTTAGTGGAGAGGTCAGTGCGGCGGTCGTTGATGGCGCCGACTAACGGATGAGAACGGACACGTGGAAGTGAGGACGTTGCTGCCGAGGGAAGGAATATAGGAGGACCCGGCATGGGGGGGACCACTGTGAGGGAGGGGGGACAAAGGGGGACCTGGCACAGGGATACTTAGTAACTAAGTCAGTGCCCTTTATGTGGTGACTATTCACATACCTCGGGCACGCAAGCAAAAAATATCTCTGTGACCTGTCAAGTCAAGTCAAGTCAAGTCAAGTCAAGTTTATTTGTCACATACACATACGAGATGTGCAGTGAAATGAAAGTGGCAATGCTCGCGGACTTTTGTGCAAAAGACAAACAACAAAACAACCAAACAAATTATAAACACAATCATAACACACATATTCTTTTACATAATAAATAATGGAAGGAAAAACGTTCAGTAGAGTTAGTCCCTGGTGAGAAAGGCGTTTACAGTCCGAATTGCCTCTGGGAAGAAACTCCTTCTCAACCTCTCCGTTCTCACCGCATGGCAACGGAGGCGTTTGCCTGACCGTAGCAGCTGGAACAGTCCGTTGCAGGGGTGGAAGAGGTCTCCCATGATTTTATTTGCTCTGGAGTTGCACCTCCTGTTGTATAGGTCCTGCAGGGGGGCGAGTGAAGTTCCCATAGTGCGTTCGGCCGAATGCACTACTCTCTGCAGAGCCTTCTTGTCCTTGGCAGAGCAATTCCCAAACCAGATGGTAATGTTCCCGGACAAGATGCTTTCCACCGCCGCTGCGTAGAAGCACTGGAGGATCCTCGGAGTCACTCTGAATTTCCTCAATTGCCTGAGGTGGTAAATGCGTTGCCTTGCCTTACTCACGAGTGCTGAGGCGTGTGATGCCCATGTCATATCCTCGGAGATGTGGACTCTCAGATATTTAAAACAGTTCACTCTATCCACAGGATCCCCAGGATCACAGGCGACGATACAGTATTCATTCATTCATTCATGGATGGGAAAGTGGAATAACATCAAACTAGTGTGAACGGGTGATGGATGGACAGCGTGGACCCAGTGTGCCGAAGGGCCTGTTTCCATGCTATTTCTCTGAAACTAAAGAGAAGAGATACAAGGTGCAATAATGATGTTGCGATTTTTCTTCGCTTCTCATGATCCCCTGTGCAATGAGCATGTGTGGTGTGCCTTTGCCCTCAGAGCTCACAGGTGAGAGGTGATATTGGTGTGGAGCTGTGGCTGCTTAGGGAGATAGACACAGAATGCTGGAGTAACTCAGCGGGACAGGCAGCATCTGTGGAGAGAAGGAATGGGCGACGTTTCGGGTCGAGACCGTTTAGGGAGTTGCCACCTTGAGCAAAGCAAGGAGTGTGGGATTACAACATGCTGAAGTGTCTTGAGCTGACTGGATGCTGTAAATCCTACTGGCGAGGCTTTCAAAGCAACTGAGGTCAATGTGATGACTATTATTGATTTAATGTAGCAACTTCCAATAAAGGGCAATTTGTGAAAGGCTTGTGGTGCCTTGTGTTTCGTTACGTTTCCATCTGCTCGCAGCGAGCAAACGTAGCCTTTAATGAAATTTTAATGTAATTTTCCCAAACAATTAACACAACAGATACAGCGAGGTTTTTAAAAGGATGCTCCACGCTGATGCTCCACCCCCTCACCCCACAGGGCAAACACAGTACAAAATTGATGACCACCCACCCACTGTTTCTGGCCCCTATGTTATTAACACACTGAGATACATAGACAATAGGTGTAGGAGTAGGCCATTCGGCCCTTCAAGCCAGCACCGCCATTCAATGTGATCATGGCTGATCATCCACAATCAGTTCCAGCCTTCTCCCCATATCCCTTGACTCCCCTATCTTTAAGAGCCCTATCTAACTCTCTCTTGAAAGCATCCAGAGAATTGGCCTCTCTGGGTGAAAAAGTTTTTCCTCATCTCTGTTCTAAAGGGCCGACCCCTTATTCTTAACCTGTGACCCCTGGTTCTGGACTCCCCTGTAAACAGGCGCCAGAGACAGTGCATGATTTAAACACATCTTTAATCAGCATTGAAACTTAACAGCGTTAAGGACCATAGGTTGTCAGTGCATCCTAGCTGTTCAGAGTGGCAGTGCCGGAAACCAGTGTTAGTATAAGTGTTCTAGTGGGGTGGAGTTAGTGATGCTGGCTTATGTGTGATTGGTTCACATGTATCATCAATCTACTACCCCCAACATCAGGAACATGTTTCTTCCTTCTAGCGTGTCCAATCCCTCAGTCTGAGGAAGGATTTTGGCCCGAATCGTTGCCTATTTCCTTCCCTCCATAGATGCTGCCTCACCCGCTGAGTTTCTCCAGCATTTTTGTCTACCTACGATTTTCCAGCATTTGCAGTTCCTTATTCCAATTACAGCACGGAAACAGGCCATCTCGGCCCTACAAGTCCGTGCCGAACAACTTTTTTTCCCTTAGTCCCACCTGCCTGCACTCATACCATAATCCTCCATTTCCTTCTCATCCATATGCCTATCCAATTTATTTTTAAATGATACCAATGAACCTGCCTCCACCATTCCACACCGCTACCACTCTCTGAGTAAAGAAGTTCCCCCTCATATTACCCCTAAACTTCTGTCCCTTAATTCTGAAGTCATGTCCTCTTGTTTGAATCTTCCCTATTCTCAAAGGGAAAAGCTTGTCCACATCAACTCTGTCTATCCCTCTCATCATTTTAAAGACCTCTATCAGGTCCCCCCTTAACCTTCTGCGCTCCAGAGAATAAAGACCTACTTATTCAACCTATCTCTGTAACTTAGTTGTTGAAACCCAGGCAACATTCTAGTATACTCAATGCTCTGATTTATAAAGGCTAGCATACCAAAAGCTTTCTTTACCACCCTATCTATATGAGATTCCACCTTCAAGGAACTATGCACGGTTATACCCAGATCCCTCTGTTCAACTGTATTCTTCAATTCCCTACCATTTACCATGTACGTCCTATTTTGATTTGTCCTGCCAAGGTGTAGCACCTCACAAAGCACCTTCTTAAACCCTTAACAATCTTACATGTTTCAATAAGATCTCCTCTCATCCTTCTAAATTCCAGAGTGTACAAGCCCAGCTGCTCCATTCTCTCAGCATATGACAGTCCCGCCATCCCGGGAATTAACCTTGTAAACCTACGCTGCACTCCCTCAATAGCAAGAATGTCCTTCCTCAAATTAGGGGACCAAAACTGCACACAATACTCCAGGTGTGGTCTCACTAGGGCTCTGTACAACTGCAGAAGGACCTCTTTGCTCCTATACTCTTGTAAATCGTCCCCTTGCTGATATAAATAACCTTTGACCCTTCAGTTTCTGCCTTCTGGAACATTCCAAACCGACATTCCTTCCTCACTACCTGCCGTGCTCCTGCCTATTCTGGCCATTAAACGTTCTTTCATCGCCTTTCACACCGACTTCCAGCCTCTCACCTGCGGCAGTCTTGTATTGGATACCACACACCCCCCCCCCCCCCTGCCAATCTAATTTAAACCCAAAGATAGACACAAAAAGCTGCAGTAACTCAGCGGGCCAAGCAGCATCTCTGGAGAGAAGGAATGGGTGATATTTTGGGTCATAGAGTCAAAGATAAATGCAATGTGGAAACAGGCCCAACTCGCCCACACCAGCCAACAACGTCCCAGCTACCCTAGTCCCACTTGCCTGCGCTTGGTCCATAACCCTTCAAACCTGTCCTATCCACGAAATCCAAACCTGTCCTAAAGTTCTCCAAAGTCCTGTCCTTTCCCTTCGTCAGACTGCTAGTTTAAATCCATCTGTATAGCACAAGTAAACTTGCCTGTCAGAATATTGGTTCCCCTCCAATTCAGGCGCAACCCGTCCCTCTTGTACAGGTCACCTCTGCCCCATAAGAAATCCCAATGGTCCAAAAATCAGAATCCCCAGCCCTGCACCAACTCCTCATCCTCTCATTCATCTGTTCTATCTCACTAGCAACGTGGCACTGGGAATAATCTGGACGTCACTAACCTGAAGGTCCCCCTTTTTAAACCTTTTGCCTAACTCCCTATTATCATTTATCCTGGACATTTTCACCTGGGGTAAAGGTTTACATTGTCTCTACACTATCTGAGCCACTAATCATTTTATATCAATCTATCAGCTCGCCCCTTAACCTCTGACATTCCAGAGAAGAGGATCCAACTTTGTCCAAACTCACCTTACAGATAATCCTACCTTGCAATCCAGGCAACATGCTTGGAAACCTCTTCTGCACCCCATCCAAAGCCGACACATCCTTCTTGTAATTGCATGGCCAGAACTGTGCACAAAACTCCAAATGCAGCCTGGCCAAGATTTTATGAAGCAGCAACTTCAATGGTCTGAAGAAGGGCCTCGACCCAAAACGTCGCCCATTCCTTCTCTCCAGAGATGCCGCCTGTCCCGCTGAGTTACTCCAGCTTTTTGTGTCTATCTCTGGTTTAAACCAGCAGTTTCTTCCGACACAACTTACAGGCACATGCTGTCTTTAATGTAGCTAGGTTCAGAGGAACGTTATCTGACACCCTGCTGGAAATCATCCGAGAACCAAAAATCGTGGTCAAAAAGACAAAGTTTTGGGAGCTTTTACAATAGGAGAAACGAGAAGAGATATGGAGGATTTAGACAATAGATAATAGACAATAGGTGCAGGAGTAGGCCATTCAGCCCTTTGAGCCAGCACCGCCTTTCAATGTGATCATGGCTGATCATCCACATTCAATACCCTGTTCCTGCCTTCTCCCCATATGCCTTGACATATCTTTAAGATCTCTCTCTTGAAAGCATCCAGAGAACTGGCCTCCACCGCCCTCTGAGGCAGAGAATTCCACAGACTCACAACTCTCTGTCTGAAAAAGTGTTCCCTCATCTCCGTTCTAAATGGCTTACTCTTATTCTTAAACTGTGGTTCTGGACTCCACCAACATCGGGAACGTTTAGCGAGGGATATCCAGAACCTGGACCTTACCAGCTGAAAGGGTGTGTGGCAAAGATGAAGTGATTATCAAAAGGTTGCTTCAGGCCCACACATTCAGTCTGAAGAAGTGTCTCGACCCGAAACGTCTTTCTTCTCTCCAGAGATGCTGCCTGTCATGCTGCATTTTGTGTCTACTTTTGGATTCCAGGGGCAGGTGATTACATGGATAGGAAGGTGCAAGAACTCAGAGGTGAGCAAAGAAGATCATGACTTCACTTGAGCATGTGGTCCAGGCACTGCAGGGAAATGAGTGAGAGAGGAGTGATTGAAGTAGCAGATGTTGATATAAGCTTCTGTTTACAGAGAGGTTGGTGAGGAATGTGTTGGGACAACGTGATGTCAAGGGACAATGTGTGTGTGAGGGTTTCAGGAAGGCGTGAGCTGAAGCGAGGGCTGGGGTAAATGTAGCAACGTTGTACGGTCATTGTGTGGGTATGGACACCTCGTCGCATTGATCAATGTTATCCGTAAGGTTCTGAACTACCGCTGTGTGGGGCCATGGTCTCCGGTAGGCCTGGCTCGCCAGCCGCTGGAACCGGCGCCATTAGAGCGAGGAGGGGACCCGCGAGCAACTGCCGAGGTGTGAGGACGGCCGTCGGAGAGAGAGGAAGGTCGTCGAGGGGCAAGGAAGGGACAGCAAGATGGACCGTTGCGGTTGGCCATCGTAGAGTGAGGTGGGCTGTGGCACTGCGAGGTGGGCCATTGATGAGCAAGGAAGGCCATCGGAAACTCCCAGCAAATGCCGCTGAGTTGTCCAAGAGAGGTGTGCGTGAATGCTGGAGGGTAGAGGTGGAGGGGCCCGGCATGGGGGGGGGGGGACTGTTTGTGGGGGATGGGGACTGTTGTGGGGGAGGGGGGGAGGACAAAGGAGAACCCGGCGTGGGATACTTTGTAACTTTGTTGGCGTCCTTTATGTGGCAACTCTTTGCATACCTTGGGTACGCACAATAAAGCAGTTCACTGTGACTTGTCATGTGTGACAATAAAGTATTCACTCATTCATTCATTCACTCACTCATTCACTCACTCACTCATTCACTCACTCATTCCCTCATTCACTCACTCATTCCCTCATTCAATCCCTCATACATTCCCTCATCACTCACTCATTCACTCACTCATTCACTCATTCATTCCCTCATTCACTCACTCATTCACTCATTCACTCATTCACTCATTCACTCACTCATTCACTCATCACTCACTCATCCACTCACTCATTCATTCATTCGCTCATTCATTTCATTCATTCACTCATTCACTCATTCACTCACTCACTCACTCACTCATTCACTCACTCATTCACTCATCACTCACTCATTCACTCATTCAAATACAGGATTACAACTGAGAAGCAAGAAAACAAAATTTAAGAGACGTGGACTGAAGATGGTGGCTTTGGTCTTTGTTTGAAGATTAATATGAAGGAAATGTTTACTCTACTAATGAAGTATCTGCATGCATTAGTCAGCTTGAAGTCAGTGTGATGAGGCAGAGCTGCATGTTGTCATGTTGTGTGTGTGTATGTAGAGAAACTGACAGTGTTTTCAGATGTGTAGGAAGGAACTGCAGATGCTGGTTTAAACCGAAGGTAGATACAAAATGCTGGAGTAACTCAACGGGCCAGGCAGCATCTCTGGAGAGAAGGAATGGGTGATGTTTCAGGTTGAGACCCATCTTCAGACTGGTTAGCGATAAAGGAAGCGAGAGATATAGACGATGATGTGGAGAGATAAAGAACAATGAATGAAAGTTATGCAAAAAAGTAACATTGATAAAGGAAACAGGCCATTGTTAGCTGTTTGTTAGGTGACAATGAGAAGCTGGGGTGACTTAGGTGGGGGAGGGATAGAGAGAGAGGGAATGCTGGGGTTACTTGAAGTGAGAGAAATCAATATTCATACCACTGCATTTTAAGATGGTGTTGCTAAGGGGAGAACATAGTTGTGAGATCGGAGGGAGCCAGGCGTGGGTTGTTGGTGATGATGGAACAGGCCAAGGAGACTCATGATAGCAGGTAACCCTTGGCTACGACTGAATGGGGAAGGATGGAACCAGCCAAGCGGTGAGCAATGGTGCAGACGTGCTGGCGGACAAAGGCAAAGCCAGCGGAGTAAAGGTGAAGCAGGAAAAGGCAAAGGTTGACCATCCCTTGGAGTGTAGGAGGCTAAGGTGTGATCGTCTAGAGGTGTATATGATCTTGACAGGAATATGTAGATAGTGTGACTGTAGAGTCTTTTACCCAGAGTACGGGAATCAAGAACCAGAGGACATTGGTTTAAGGTGAGAGGGTAATAAAAACCTGAGGGGCAACTTATTTACACAGAGGGTGGTGTGTCCATGGCCAGAAAAGGTCATTGCGGCAGGTAAAAGTGATTTGGACAGGTACATGGATAGGAAAGGTTTAATGCGATATGGACCAAATGCAAGTAAGTGGGACTAGTTTAGATGGGGGCATCTTGGTCAGCATGGGCAAGTTGGGCCAAAGGGCCTGTTTCCGTGCTGTATGACCTCATGACTATGACCCGAGGGCATCATTTAAAACGGACACCACCAGCGATGATGGTGGAGGCAGCTAAGATAGGGAACTTTAAGAAGCTTTCAGATAGTCACATGGTGATGCATTTACGGAGGGATATGGATCATGTGCAGCCTGAAAGTAGTTTCATCATGTTCAGCACTGACATAGTGGGCCGAAGGGCCTGTTCCTGTGCTGTACTGTTCTAGGCTCTCTACACTCTAATTGTTATAAAACAGAGAAAACCATTCAATGGATCAGGACTAGTGGAGCAATCCCTACAAACCACCCTCCCCCTACTCCTCACTCTCTCCAAAGTCTCCAATAACATTGAACCCGCAACTTCGCTGTGTAATTTATACCCACTGAAAACACCCAACGCAATTTCTTCACAATTACAATTAAAACACAGGGTACGTGTGCGACCCACATGTTTACAAGCTAATTTTATTTTTAAACTGATCATGTAGATGCAAGTATATCATTGGGGTTATCAAGTGGGCTGAATAAAGGGAGCTACAGACCATTAATTCACTCTAAGAAATGCTAAACACCTGCATCCTATCTTCCACTTATCCTAACCCACCATTAAACTCGTAACACCACAAATATCACCCTTGTATAAAACCGGGATACACTTACAAAGAAACACACCTACGGCATGTTATACATTTTGTTTCTGTCCCTAACTGACATTATTTCAATTATAGAACAAATGAATGAGAGATATGCAAAAGAGTAAAGATGATAAAGGAAACAGGCCCTTGTAAAGGGCCTGTCGCACTAATGCGACTTTTCAGCGACTGGCTTCGACCTTCAAGCTCCAGTGCACTCGCCTGGAATATATTCTTGAAGGTCAAAGATCTCTCTCTCTCCCCTCCCCCCCCCCTCCCCCCCCCCCCCTCCCCCCCCTCCCCTCCCCTCCCCCCCCCCCCTTTCCCCCCCTCTCCTTCCCCCCCCCCCTCCCCCCCTCCTCCCCCCCCCCCCCCCCCCCCCCCCTCTCCCCCTCCCAGACTCTACTCACCACTGGACCCATGCACAAGCTTGGCCATGCACTCGACCTGGTGCTCTCCCAATCTGTAATACAGAAATGATTGATGCCTGTGTGTCAGATCATACTCCCACTACGTTAACTCCACGACGGCCAGTAAGTTCTCTGAGGCTCTCATAGCCGCCCCCAACATCTGCACCGTCGAGGCGTCTCCCCTCCATCTCAGCACTGACAACCTCATTTCTTTATTCAATCACCACTTGCTCTTCCATCCTGGATTCTGTTGCTCCTCTTAAAGGCTGAAGGCTGGCCCTGGCTGAATGACACCACCAGCCATAAGAAGAGAGTGCAGAAAATCAGAACAAAAGTTTAAATCTGTAAGCTTCAAATTTCCTTTAGTCTGCGAGAACATAATACTTTTCCGACCTCATTTCCAAAAACGCCCATAACTCCAAGGTCCCTTTTTAGTACCATTACCTCTGTCATATGTCCTGCCCCCAGCACCAGCTTAACTGTGTCCCCTGCTAAGTGCGAAGAATTTACTACATTCTTCACCAGCAAAGTTTAGAACATCAGGAAGAATATTTCCCCTCCCATCCGTGACCTAGCTGTCTCATTGGTCTGTTCTTCACAATTAGGCTGTTTCCAACCCATTACTCTACCCTCCCTTGTAAAACTGGTCACCACCATGAAACCTACCACCGGCCCCCTTGACATTGTTCCTACTGCCCTTCTGAAGGATGTCTTTGCAATAGCCGGTCCCTGCATCCTCTCTACCTTCAACAGTTCTCTGGCCACTGGCACTGTTCCTACATGCTTCAAGCATGCGGTGGTCCAGCCCCTCCTGAAAAAAACCTAACCTAGACCCCACCTTGCCTAGCAACTACAGACCTATTTCCAAACTGCCTTTCCTTACAAAAGTCATTGAAAAAGTAATTTTAAATCAACTTATGCCTTACCTACACCAAAAATACCTGGTAAATCCTGGAAAGTTTCCAATCAGGTTTCAGGGCCCACCACAGCACAGAGTCTGCCTTGTTGAGGGTACATAACAACCTACTTCTCACCATCGACTCCGGCGACTGTGCAATCCTGCTCCTTCTCGACCTCAGTGCAGCGTTTGATACAGTCGACCACACCATCCTAATTGACCGTCTCTGATATGGGGTTGGTGTTGATGGCACTGCCCTGAGCTGGTTCGTCTCCAACCTAAAAAATAGTAGTTTCTCTACAAACATAGGGAACTCTTTCTCCTCCCCAGCTAGCCGTTGCTGCGGGGTTCCACAAGGCTCCATCCTAGGCCCCATTCTCTTCTCCCTGTATATGCTCCCCTTAGGCCAAGTCATTCAAAGGCCACTTGTGCCCAGAGAGTTCTGCATATGTGGAATTCTCTGCCACAGAAGGTAGTGGAGGCCAATTCACTGGATGTTTTCAAGAGAGAGTTAGATCTAGCTCTTAGGGCTAATGGAATCAAGGAATATGGGAAGAAGGCAGGAACGGGATACTGAATTTGAATGATCAACCATGATCATATTGAATAGGGGTGCTGGCTCAAAGGGCGGAATGGCCTACACCTACACCTATGTTTCTATGTGTTGAGGTACAGTGCAAAGGTTTTGTTGCGAAGGATTTTTATAATATTTTTACACAATATGTTATAATTACAGGTAGATACGTGATTTGCGTCACAAAATGAAACGAAAAAGCACCTCGGCTCACGGTCTACTTAATTTCCAGTCAATGTGAAATCACATTTGATTAGTAGGGGTAAAAATCAGGTTCACCTATAAAATAAAAATATGTAACAGTCAGTGCACATTTTACAGGTGATGTCATGCCTGTCCACCACATCAATTCTTTTGCAACAGACAAACTGCTGGAGGAACTCAGTGGGTGGAGTAGCATCTCCCATAGAGTTTAGTTTAGTTTAGTTTAGTTTAGTCTAGTTTAGTTTCATTTAGAGATACACGTGGAAGCAGGCCCTTTGGCCCATCGAGTCAGCACCGATCAACGATCATAGAAACATAGAAACATAGAAATTAGGTGCAGGAGTAGGCCATTCGGCCCTTCGAGCCTGCACCGCCATTCAATATGATCATGGCGGATCATCCAACTCAGTATCCTGTACCTGCCTTCTCTCCATACCCTCTGATCCCTTTAGCCACAAGGGCCCCATCTAACTCCCTCTTAAATATAGCCAATGAACTGGCCTCAACTACCTTCTGTGGCAGAGAATTCCACAGTTTCACCACTCTCCTTATAAAAAATGATTTTCTCATCTCGGTCCTAAAAGACTTCCTCCTTATCCTTAAACTGTGACCCCTTGTTCTGGACTTCCCCAACATCAGGAATAACCTTCCTGCATTTAGCCTGTCCAACCCCTTAAGAATTTTGTACGTCTCTATAAGATACCCCTTAATCTTCTAAATTCTAACGAGTACAAGCCGAGTCTATCCAGTCTTTCTTCATATGAAAGTCCTGCCATCCCAGGAATCAGTCTGGTGAACCTTCTCTGTTTTCCCTCGATGGCAAGAATGTATTTCCTCAACTTAGGAGACCAAAACTGTACGCAATACTCCAGGTGTGGTCTCACCAAGACCCTGTACAACTGTACAATCCCTGTACACTAACGCTATCTGACACACTAGGGACAATTTACAATTTTTTACTGAAGCCAATTAACCTACAAACCTGTACGCCATTGGAATGTGGGAGAAAACCGGCGAAAACACATGCATGTCAGGGGGAGAATGTACAAAGTCCGTACAGACAGCACCCATAGACAGGATCGAATCCTGATCTCTGGCGCTGTAAAGCAGCTGCGCCACCGTGCCGCCCTGTCTATTTTGGGAAGGAAATTGTTGACGTTTTGGGTCACAATCCTGCATCAGGAAACATAGAAACATAGAAAATAGGTGCAGGAGGTCATTTGGCTGATCATCCCCAATCAGTAACCCGTGCCTGCTCTCTCCCCATATCCCTTGATTCCACTAGCCCCCAGAGCTCTATCTAACTCTCTCTTAAATCCATCCAGTGGCTTGGCCTCCACTGCCCTCTGTGGCACAGAATTCCACAAAATCACAACTCTTTGGGTGAAAACGTTTTTTTCTCATCTCAGTTTTAAATGGCCTCCCCTTTATTCTTAGATTGTGGCCCCTGGTTCTGGACTCGCCCAACATTGGGAACATTTTTCCTGCATCTAGCTTGTCCAGTCCTTTGAGAGTGGAGAGGGACGATAGTCTTTCCTGACAGGCAGTGACAATGCAGAACTTCCAAACCCCTTTGATAGAACTCAAAATCAAAAGTCTGCTGATGAAGCTCATAATGTAACTATTCTGTCTGAGCTGAGAAATGAAAAGGGGTGCCCAGGAGCAAAATAGATGAGCAGGATGAAAGTGCCGAACAGGTTTAAACAATCAAGGAGGGGAAGTTAAAAATATGTGATGTGCAAACTTCATAACCAATGTTGTAAAAGCTCAAAAGCAAATCTGAAAAAAAAACCACATAAAAATCTCAGAGGCCCAACATCACAGGCTAATGAAATGCAACATTGAATTGAATAATCAATTTAAGTCAGGCCAACTGCATCGTTGGTGACCCGAACCTTTTTTTAGTCATTACACAGAAACAGGCACTTTGGCCCAACTCATCCATGCCGAGCAAGATGCTCATCTAAGGTTGTCCCAATTGCCCTGTTTAATTTATTTCCCTTTCATCTCCACATAGTTGTACATATGTCTTTAAAGTATTTTAACGGGTGGCACGGTGGCGCAGCGGTAGAGTTGCTGCCTTACAGCGCCGGAGACCCGGGTTCGATCCCGGCTACGGGCGCTGTCTGTACAGAGCTTGTGCGTTCTCCCCGTGTAATGCAGTATAATGTGGATAAATGTGAGGTTATCCACTTTGGTGGCAAAAACAGGAAAGTAGACTATTATCTGAATGGTGGCCGATTAGGAAAGGGGGAGATGCAACGAGACCTGGGTGTCATGGTACACCAGTCATTGAAGGTAGGCATGCAGGTGCAGCAGGTAGTGAAGAAGGCGAATGGTATGTTAGCATTCATAGCAAAAGGATTTGAGTATAGGAGCAGGGAGGTTCTACTGCAGTTGTACAGGGACTTGGTGAGACCACACCTGGAGTATTGCGTACAGTTTTGGTCTCCTAATCTGAGGAAAGACATTCTTGCCATAGAGGGAGTGCAGAGAAGGTTCACCAGACTGATTCCTGGGATGTCAGGACTTTCATATGAAGAAAGACTAGATAGACTCGGTTTGTCCTCGCTAGAATTTAGAAGATTGAGGGGGGATCTTATAGAAACTTACAAAATTCTTAAGGGGTTGGACAGGCTAAATGCAGGAAGATTGTTTCCGATGTTGGGGAAGTCCAGAACAAGGGGTCACAGTTTGAGGATAAGGGGGAAATCTTTTAGGACCAAGATGAGGAAAACATTTTTCACACCGAGAGTGGTGAATCTCTGGAATTCTCTGCCACAGAAGGTAGTTGAGGCCAGTTCATTGGCTATATTTAAGAGGGAGTTAGATGTGGCCCTTGTGGCTAAAGGGATCAGGGGGGGTATGGAGAGAAGGCAGGTACAGGATACTGAGTTGGATGATCAGCCATGATCATATTGAATGGCGGTGCAGGCTCAAAGGGCCGAATGGCCTAATAGCCTACTCCTGCACCTATTTTCTATGTTTCTATGTTTCTATGTGACCTGCGTGGGTTTTATCCGAGATCTCCGGTTTCCTCCCAAACTGCAAAGACGTACAGGTTTGTAGATTAATTGGCTTGGTGTAAGTGTAAATTGTTCCTAGTGTGTGTAGGATGGTGTAAGTGTGCGGGGACAGCTGTCCAGTGCAGGCTCGATGGGCCGAAGGGCCTGTTTTCTCACTGTATCTCTAAACTAAACTAAACTAAATTAAATGTTATTATTATACTTGTCTCAAATACATCTGGTAGTTTATTCCATATAACCACCAGCATCTGGGTGAAACAATTGCCCTTTTAAGATCCTATTAAATCTTTCTCCTCTCACAATAAAACTATGCCTTCTTGTTATTAATTCCTCTACTCTGGGAAAAGGTCTGTGCATTTACCAAATCCATTCCCCTCGTGATTTGACACACCTCTATAAGATCACTCCTCAGCCTCCTGTGCTCCAGATAATAAAGTACTAACCTGCCTAATATCTCCCAGTAGTCTAGGATCTTGAGTCTTGGCAACATTCTAGTAACTCTTGTATGAACTCCTTCCAGCTTACTGGCAATGTTTCCTATAGCAGACTGACCAAAATTGAACACAATATTCCAAGATAGACACAAAAAGCTGGGGTGACTCAGCTGGTCAGACAGCATCTCTGGAGAAAGGGAATAGGTGATGTTTTGAGCTGAGACTAGGGTTGTCAACTGTCCTGTATTAGCCAGGACATCCCATATTTTGGGTTAAATTGGTTTATCCCGTACAGGACCGCACTTGTCCTGTATTTCACTGCTACTACTCGGGTCGAGGGGACTGCCGGGTCGGAGCGCCGCGTCCAGCTCTGCCTCACCCGTCCCGACGTAGTGCAGCCCATGGAGTGCAGCAGCAGCAGCAGCGCCTCGCCCGTGACTCCGTCGATCGGCAGCCCGGCCAGCTGTCTGACCTTCGGACCTTCGCTTACCGACAACACCACCACCCCTCCTTCTCATGGCCGATCATCGGTTTATGAGTTGGATGGGGCGCCGGATTTAGCACACGATGTCGTGCGTGCCAAAACTCCTCAGCTGGCCCGCCGGCTGGGCTTTGTGTGCAGTCCAGCACCCGGGCCAACTCATCATTCACCCAGCAATCATTTAGATGAAGGGATTCAAAGTAACATTAGCAAATTTGCAGATGACACAAAGCTGGGTGGCAGTGTGAACTGTGAGGAGGATACTATGAGAATGCAGGGTGACTTGGACAGGTTGGGGGCGGGCAGATGCATGGCAGATGAAGTTTAAGGCGGATAAATGTGAGGTTATCCACTTTGGTAGCAAAAACAGGAAGGCAGATTACTATCTAAATGACGTCAAGTTGGGAAAAGGGGAAGTACAACGGGATCTGGGGGTCCTTGTTCATCAGTCAATGAAAGTAAGCATGCAGGTACAGCAGGCAGTGAATAACGCAAATGGCATGTTGGCCTTCATAACAAGAGGAGTTGAGTATAGGAGCAAAGAGGTCCTTCTGCAGTTGTACAGGGCCCTAGTGAGACCACACCTGGAGTATTGTGTGCAGTTTTGGGCCCCTAATTTAAGGAAGGCCTTTTTTTATTTTAAGGGTTTACAATAGGTTTACAAGGTTAATTCCTGGGATGGCAGGACTGTTATATGCTGAGAGAATGGAGCAGCTGGGCTTGTATACTCTGGAGTTTAGAAGGATGAGAGAGTATCTTATTGAAGCATATAAGATTGTTGGACACGCTTGAGGCAGGAAACATGTCCCCGATGTTGGGGGAGACCAGAACCAGGGGCCACAGTTTAACAATAAGGGCTAAGCCATTTAGAACGGAGATGAGGAAACACTTTTTTCACAGAGAGTGGTGAGTCTGTGGAATTCTCTGCCTCAGAGAGCGGTGGAGGCCGGTTCTCTGGATACTTTCAAGAGAGAGCTAGATAGGGATCTTAAAGATAGCGGAGTCAGGGGATATAGGGAGAAGGCAGGAACGAGGTACTGATTGGGGATGATCAGCCATGATCACATTGAATGGCGGTGCTGGCTTGAAGGGCCGAATGGCCTAGTCCTGCACCTATTGTCTATTGTCTATATTGTCTACTAGACTAAGTGGGACTCCTTGGGTCCCATTTTCACACGGGAGGGCTGGTCCCCCAACGCAATATTCCACCACTCCACCAATTCCAATATTGGTGGCCAGTGGGGGGGGGGCTTGGCGGGCTTTCTGGAGCGCTAGCATGGGTATTGTGCGCTGAAGGGACTGGTTTCCAGAGGGCTAGTATGGACATTGTGGGACGAATGGATTCTTGAACTGGCGGCTCAGTCACTCAAGCCCGTCTTGCTGGCAGCTCACTCACTCACGGCTGGTGGGCTCGCAGTTCACACGGCTATTCCTTGACATTCCATTTCAAGCAGGGTGCAAGGGCACCAAATTCAAGGGCAGTTTCATACCATTTCAAATAGGGTGCAAGGCCACTAAAGACAGCGAGTCATGACCTCTCCCTCCCCCATCTTGCAGAGACTGAGCCATGCCCACACTTCCAGGTTTTATAGTCCCTCCCCCCCTCCCACCAGAAGGGGCGTGGCCTTCATGGCCTGATTGACAGGAGAGAGAATCTCAACATTTTTTAAACACTAATAACTCTTTTATTTTTCATCGATTGGAACCTGATGAGTGGAGAGGGACTGAGTAAAATGGCCAAAAATCACAGCCGTACTTGGTAGCGTTTTTTCTAAAATCAATATAAAATGCAAACAGGAAGTGGTCAAGATGAGACTTTTAATTATATAGGATACAAGGCAGTTCTAATGAGGCAAGGCAACTCACTTTAGCACTTTCAAAACCAAAGGCCACACAGCTCACTTTAGCACTTTCAAAACCAAAGGCAACATAGCTTGCTTTAGCACTTTCAAAACTAAAGGCAACACAGCTTGCTTTAGCACTTTCAAAACCACAGCTTTAGCACTTTCATACCAAAACACACTTTTGCATTTTTAAACTACATTTTCAAACCAAATTAAGGGCACTGACAGGTCAGTAAAACCACTCAAAGTTTAGTAGAAATGTGTTCAGTGTTATTCACAGCTCAGACTGAGAATTGCAACCTCTCGATCCCCCATCTTGCAGAGAATTGAGGCACCTCCACACTTCCCGATTTTATAGTCCCTCCGGAAGGGGCGTGACCTTCAGGAGAGAGAATCTCAACATTTTTTAAACACTAATAACTCTTTTATTTTTCATTATTGGGAAAAATCCTCGTCCTGGGCAGTGGAGAGGGACTCTGAGTAAGATGGCCAAAAATCACAGGCGTAAGTGGAAACGTTTTTCTAAAATCAATATACAGAACAACAGGAAGTGGTCAAGTTCAGACTTTTAGTAATATAGATTGTCAGCCACGGCCGAGTCAGTCAACGAATTGCCGTCGGGAATTTGTCCCGTATTTTGACCTTTTGTCCCTTATTTGGGAGTGAGAAAGTTGGCAACCCTAGTTGAGACATGAGATCCTATAGCGAGCAAGATAGTCCACTCGACGAAAAAGACATAGTACGGTCATGGGCAGATTCATGGATAATTTTCGACCCCATTTCCGTAACCGGCTTCCATCTCCACACCAAAGATCCCATAGCGGAGCAAAGATACTAGTGCGGAGACGGTAGCCGGTTACGGAAACATCCTCGTAAAAATCAAAGATCTTTGGTAAAAATCTTCTCCTCATTTTCTTTCTGCCTCTCTGCCTCTCTTCCTCACAATAAAAAGCAAAAAGATGCCTATGTTCCTTCCAGAGCGTGTGCGAAGTCTGGCCCGGATCATACGGCTTGGACGCCAGGGTAAAGTTGCGGGGAGGTTTGCAATATATTTTTATGTAATGTTGTCTCTTGTCTGGGCCTTGAGTCCGAAATAAAGTTTATCAACATATACACAAATCTGGAGAAATATGTATATGTGTGTTATATGATTATATACATCTGTATCACATTCATATATGTGTGTATGTGTGTTATTTCCTGCACAATCTAATCAGTTGTATGGTCGCTGAATAAAACACAGCACATGAGCCATTTAAAACTAATTGTTTTAAAAAACATTAAAAAAAATAAAATTAAAAAACATTAAAAAAAGAAAATTAACAGAATTATAATTTATTAACACAAACTGGTCCCCTGCTACACAGCGAGAGGGATATACAAAGTCGGGTCGGGTTACTGAAATGGCCGAAGAAATGGCCCATGTTCAGCTCCGCTGCAGCCCATTGGATTTAGCAGGAGTGGACTATCTTTGGTTGAGACCCTTCTTCAGACTGAGACTCAGGGGAAAGGGAAACGAGGGATGTGGACGGTGATGTAGAGAGATATACTGCTTACAGCTGCAAGAACGTGTAGCAATCAATAAAGGGCTATAGGCCTATTGCAAGTTTATGTACAGGGACATATATCGATACACTGCATACTTGTATTTATACTCAGTGGCGTAGGGTGGGTTTTGAGCGCCCGGGGCAGTTTAAAGTTTTGCGTCTCCTCATTAGCGGGGGGTGGTGGTGGAAAGGGGAAGGGGAAGGGGAAGGGACACGTTTTTGGTCTCTTCCTTCGGGGGATGCGACTTCTTTTGTCGTATCCCCCGTCTCCGCCTGCGCCGAGGCCTAATGGCGCAGCTGGCGGCCTCGGAGCTGGGGCAGAGGCAGCGGCGGCCTGGCATCAGAGCTAGGATGGCGGCAGTGGCTGGGACGGCACAGTGGCGGCCTGGCCTCGGAGCTGGGGCGGCGGCAGCGGAGCTGGGTAGCGGCGGCCTGGCCTCGGAGCTGGGGCGGCGACCTGGCCTCGGAGCGGGGACAGCGACAGCGGCCACACGGCATCGGAGCTGGAGCAGCGGCAGCGGCGACCTGGCCTCGGAGTTGGGATAACGGCGACCAAAACTCGGAGCTGGTCGGACCTCTGTAGAAGCAAGCCCGCGCTGTTTTTATACTCACAGCTCCAGGTAACTCCTCCTCGCTCCAACGGCTCCCCGGACCTCTTAATTTTATTTAAAAAAATTATCCAACAATTTTTTTGCGCCCCTAAAAATTTAGCGCCCGGGGCAACCGCTCCTCTGGCCCCCCCCACGCTACGCCACTGTTTATACTTATGCATTTCAAATATGTATGTCATGTTTTATACTTTGGCAATATAACAATGTTTTTTTATCATGCCAATATAGTTTTTAAATTGAAAATTGAATTGAAAATTGATATAGAACAAATGAATGAAAGATATGCAAAAATGTAAAGGCGATAAAGGAAACAGGCCATTGTTAGCTGTGGGCTAGGTGGGAACGAGTCAACAAGCCAACTTGTTGGTGCAACTTGGGTGGGAGAGGGATGGAGAGAGAGGAAATGCAGGGGTTACTTGAAGTTAGTGAAATCAATATTCATACCACTGGGTTGGAAGCTGCCCAAGCAACTAGAGCCCTACGCGGCTTGAATTTATTTCCAAAGCAATTTCCCTAAGCTCAGACAAATTCCACAAGGCTTTTAAACGGAATTTAAGTTTATGCAATAATTTCCATTATTTTAACATAATTTTTCTCTATAACCAGGCCTTGCTTACAAATCTCATTCTGTACCGTTTTGAATTTGTGCAAATTCTGACCTATCAAAGAGTCTTACAATGTTTAAGAAAGAACTGCAGATGCTGAAAATAATGAAGGTAGACCAAAATGCCGGAGAAATACAATACAATACAATACAATACAATACAATACAATACAATACAATTCAATACAATTTAATTGTCATTTGGACCCCTGGAGGTCCAAACGAAATGCCGTTTCTGCAGCCATACATTACAGACAAATAGACCCCAGACACAACATAATTTACATTTTACATAAACATCCATCACATTGCTGTGATGCAAGGCCAAAAAAAAAAATCTCTCCACTGCACTCTCCCCCCCCCCCGATGTCAGAGTCAAAGTCAAAGCCCCCGGCTGGCGATGGCGATTGTCCCGCGGCCATTAAAGCCACGCCGGGTGGTGCGAGGTCGTACACCGGGTCTTGGTGTTAGAGCCCCCGGTGTGCGCTCGCAAAGTCCGCGGCCCTTCCAAGCCGCGCGGGGCAGTGGTGTTAGGCCCCGCTCCAGGAGCTCTGCGACCCCGCAACTCGGGCAGGAGA